>NC_087111.1:308030-611060 GCF_963855985.1 Ostrinia nubilalis | reverse complement strand
AAATCAATCCATATTTTGGTTAGTAACAATTTGATCTTAGAGACTATTTAGTAAATGACATACATAAAGTTGTTATTATTATTTATTCAAAAAGATAATTGCATGTAAGTTTTAGATTTTCCTAGATAAACGAGAAATAGGTATCTTGTTTTATGTAAGTAATTGTTGAAACACTTTTCCGTATAAACGTAACACCAACTGGACAGTTAGTTAAGAAAAGTTTAAATGCAAATGGGAAAACTTGTCGTAATTGAGTAGTTAAATAACCCGTTAAAGAAAGTTAACTTATAAATACGGTCTTGTTTAGCCGTAAAAGTTGTTACCTAACGATACTGCACTTTATAACTCTTTCTGAGGAAAATAAATTACTAAATAACATTTTATAGGTTTTTTTATAACATATCAGATTAGACTCGGGTCCGTATCAGAAACAGCGGTTTTTAAAACTCATAGTAATATCAACATCAATCAATCACAATATGGGTATACATACTAAACAAAAGCATCAATCTTATTTTTGTAATGGATTTCAATTATGATTCGTTTTATAATTCAAACCTTATTATCTTAGCGAGAAGAACTGAGTTACCAAAACCATTACTTCGATTTTCAAATATTTAAATAAAACAAAATGCGGTAAACCCACAAGTCGCAGAAGCACACAACCCAAAAACGCGAGTAATTGATTGTGAACGAAAAAAACGATAGATATTTGAATTCATTCGTTTGTGCTGAAAAAACGTCCCCACTGTAATCAGGGGACGCAGCCAACCGTCAACGGAGGCTGCGGCTTGAAATAGCTTAAAAGTAAATAATTTCTAAAAAAAAAATCAGTTGAAAAAATCGTTTAAATAGTATTGTGCCATTGATTTTTACCCGACTCCACCAGAAGGAGGGTTATGTTTTTCGAGTGTATGTATGTATGTAACCCAAAATTTAATTTCCTGGAACACACTCTTGAAATCTGAAATTTACTGTACTTCCAGAACAAACTCAATCTGCGAAGACAATTAATTGATAGGCGTAGTAGAGTATTGTGTCTTTTTTAAGGTTTTCGAATAAACGGAAAATTTCAGATTCATACTTATACGCTTCTGTATCGATACCTGAAGATTGCTATCGCCTCGCTCATCAAGCTGCGTCTGCTTTGTATGAAAGAAAGCACATCAAGCTAACACTTTAGCATTTTGTGTTGTTGTATTAAGGTACTATTTTGTAAAACAAATGTGCATAATCTGATTATTTGTAGCACGATTCTGGCTAGTGGTTAGGTTTTTGGATCTAAATACTTACTCGTGAATTAGATACTTTTACGCTCGTATTCACAAACATTACTATGAGGTCTCACAGTGCGCGTGGACGCGCATGGTGATACACGAACCAATCACAGAGCTCTATTCAACGCTGTGCTTTCGATTTGCTGCTTCACTTAAGCAAGCATTTGTGAATACGGGCGTTATTGTTGTTATCGTGTATTGGTATTTGAATATATTAATATTTTTTTCTTAATATTTGTTCATGATTCAGTAATTTAATCACAAAAACAGACTTATGTCCCGTTTCAGGATTCCCTATCGTTTTTTAATCTCTTGTTATTTTTCAATTTGAAATAAACAAATGTTAGATATTTGTTTTTATTACCCCAATGTCGATCGCATTTGGAAGCTGAAACCTCTTTCAAAAAGCCAACACGATAAGTGCTTAAGTGAAGCACCAAATCGAACGCACAGCGTTGAATAGAGCTCTGTGATTGGTTCGTGTGTCACCCTGTGCGTCCACGCCCACTGTGAGACCTCATAGTAATGTTTGTAAATACGGGCGTAAATCTTTTTTAAATGCATAAATAGTTCATTGACCGGAACAGTAAATAATAAATAGTCTCCAAAACACGTGGAACCGATCTATGTGTTAACTGCAGCTTCCAGCATTAACAGATAGTTAGTTCAAGGAAACTAGTTCTTTACGAAGTACTGACGGCTTTAGTGGCTGCAACTAGTACGAACGGCCAGTTGGCAAGTGTACGGATTAGTCATAGTGAGTAGTACGTAGATGTCGCTTAGTATGTTTTATTAGATCTTGAGTAATCTGAATTATATGGAAATCTTGGAAGATAGATTGATATTGGAGCATATGATTTTTTGTTTGAAAAATTAACTGACACTAAGCACAAAAAGTACCTATTTTTTGCAGAGTGCCAGTATGCTACTATGTATAGAAGCATGAGTTACATTATTAAAATGGAGCACATAGTTGTAAAAATTTTCTTCCCGTTTATATTTTATTTACTTTAGTTAATTACTCTGTGATATTTCCTAATTTGGTTAAGCAGGTACCTAAATCTACCCCATTGCATCAAAATAGTATTCGTCATATGGATCATATTATTGTCAGACGCCTAGAAGCATAAAGTAAGACACTAAATAATCAACCTCAGTTTTTATAATCCACGATAGAAGTGAATAACGGTATTAACATACCGAGTTAATATCTCTAAGTTTTGAAATTACATACACGCTAAAATCAAAATAGAAATCTAAATTATATAAAAGGAGAAACTGACTGACTGACTGACATATCAACGCACAGCCTAAACGGCTAAACGTAGGCACTTGAAATTTGGAAGCGACTTAGCTTAGGTACAGTAGAGGTGCACTAAGAAAGGAATTCCCGAAATTCCCACGGGATCGGGAATTAGCGGGAAAATCCTTTTGTATGAAAAATCTAAACCGCTAAAGTTTGACGCTTGAAATTTGGCATGCAGGTACCTTAGTAAACTTAAAGCTTAGTTACAACAGGATATTGCAAAATTCCCACGGCAACGGGAGTTAGCGGAAAAAAACATTTGTATGAAAAAATCTAAAAAGCGTAAGATAGATGAAGGGGGTAAAACGGGATCCACGCGTACGAAGTCGCGGACGGCCGCTAGTATAATTTAATTACATGCAAACAACGGCGAAGAATGCACTCATTCTCATAACAGACTTATGCACTTCGCACATGAGTGATCACGGATTCAGTGTGCCGTTAAAAACACAAAGCAACTTCACGAACACGTTCACTATAAAACAATATACAAAACGACTCTTTCGTACAAACGTATGCATTGATGCTTTTGTGAGATGGAACGTTTTGTGAATCGTACAAACTGGTCAATGGATGTGTGAATAATGGTATTTGATCGTGGTTTACATATCTTGTGGATATGGGTCATAGCCATTAAGAAATGAAGCGCCTTCGCTGACACATTTTGTGTTATTAAAGTGATTTAAAGATAAAGATAAAGATAAAGATAAAGATAAAGATATTTATTTGCAAGAATAGGTAAGTACAGGTTATTGTTGATGTTACATGTATTAAGGACTCTATTCTGTTAAAATATTTTAACATGCAAATTTACGGGTAAGGAATTCCCGAACACTGTAGAAACAAACAGTAGTCAGCCATTCCCGAAGCTTTTTCACCATCAATTTTGTAGGGCCATTTTTATATACATCAGGAATTTTGTTATACACCTCAATACACATGCAGTAACAATTTTTCTTAATAAGTGAAGTTCTTGGGCAAAAGGAAAGAGCTAGCCTATCTGAAGACCTTGTGTTTCTGGGGTACACTTCAGCCGCGGTTTGGAACAGTTCTGGATGTTGTCTTACAAACTTAAAGATTTCTAATATATACATTCCAGGTACAGTAAGTATGCCCAGTTTGATGAATAATGGCTTACACGGTTCATATGGCCCTTTACAGCATAAAGCTCGCACACATTTTTTCTGAGCTATAAATACCCTCTGTATATCTGTGCTGTTACCCCAGATTATAAGCCCGTAATTTATAATGGAGGCTACATAGCCGTAATAAGCACTTAATGATACACTCAGTGAAGTGATTCCTGTTAGTCTTCGAAGGACGTAAACAAATCTGTTTATTCTTTTACATAAATTATCCACGTGGCATGTAAAGTTTAAAGTTTTGTTTAGCGATATTCCTAAAAATGGCGCACTGTTAACGCTATCTAGAATTTCGTTACTATAATTTATATTCATTTTGATTTCCTTACGTCCTTTTACACCAAATTGTATGTATTTTGTCTTAGAAAGATTAACATTTAAATTATTCATATTTAGCCAATTAATTACATTATTGATAGTTTTATTAATTTCATATTCATACAAATTCAACATGTCAGGATTACATTTAATAATTATAGAAAGGTCGTCAGCAAACACAATACACTTATGCCTAATAGTAGGTGGCAAGTCATTTATATAAAATAAGAATAATAATGGTCCCAATACACTACCTTGGGGTACCCCAAATTTATTGTGTTTGTAGGTAGACCTGTAAGTAGAGTTGTCGTCTGATCCAGCTATTTCAACACATTGATACCTATTTTCAAGATAAGTTCTAAGCCACTTTAATGCGTTTCCACGCACACCATATCTTTCCAACTTGTCTAACAATACGTCATGAACCACTCGGTCGAAAGCTTTGGACATGTCAAAAAATACCACAGTAGCATAATCTTTTGCATCAAGACCAAGAGTAACTTCATGTACAAGATTGAAACAGGCAAGCGTAGTTGATTTCCCTTTTTGGAAACCGTATTGTTCTGGCTTTATTATATTAAATTTTACACAAAATTTCATCAATCTAACTTGCATGGCCTTTTCAAATATTTTGGATAAAATAGGTATCAGCGTTATAGGACGATAATTTCCGATATCAGCTTTATCACCTTTTTTGTATATAGGTTTAACTATAGAACGCTTCAGTATATCAGGAAACTGTCCTGTTTCAAAGGAAAGGTTTATTAGATAGGTTAGTATAGGGGTTATTTCGTATTTACAGTATTGTAGGATTTTTGTGGAGATTTCATCATATCCACATGCATTGGATTTTTTTAACGATTGAATAATTCTAGAGGTTTCTTCATTACTTAAGGGTTCTAAAAACATCGAATTGGTGATTGGATTAATGTCAAGTTGTATTTTTTTTCTAATTTCCTTGTCATAGTTATATTTGTTGTTACATAAGCCTATATAGTAGTCATTGAATAGTTCAGCTATTTTTGGTGTACTTGTTATTGTAATGCCGTTATTATTTATTTTAGGTATACCATGTCTTATTGGGTGGGTTTCTGTTTCACTTTTTATAATTTTCCATGAGGCTTTACATTTGTTTTGGCTACCAATTAAAATTTTGTCATTCAAGTTTTTCTGTGCCTTGTATATGCATTTTTTTAGTATTTTGGAATATCTTAAGTACACTTGCTTGTCAGTTTTGTCAGCATTTCTATTATAAGATGCAAAGCGTAGCAATCGTTTCCTCTTGGTAGATATCCTGAGGCCTTTAGTTATCCACTTTTGCTTAAGAGGTCTGTTGCTTTGCTTCAGTCTTACTTTCGGAAAGCATAAATTATAAAGTAAGCACAAAATTTCGTGAAAATTATCGAATGCTTTATTTGTATCCTCTGTTTAAAACTATTATCAAAGCTAGAATGGTTAGTTTTGTTTTCGTGGCTTTATGGGAGTTTGATTACTTCGTGCTTGGTGTGTCATTGGTGTTTTTATGGGGGTGGATTTTATTTGACGGCGAAGAGGGTGTTATTTTTTAGGCATGCGTGGGAAGGTGATTTCCCAAATTACCCCGATTCCTTAATCTATTAACACAAATAACCAATTTTTTTGTTTGTATCTATGACTATGACGTGCTAAGTTAAAACTTATGTAAGTAGAGTTTTCATATTTTAAAGAAAGCCTCCACAAAGTGTTTAGTATTTTTCTATCGTGTAGGCTAGGTATAACCCTCATGTCAAACTTGATAAGCCCACAAAGACGTCTTACATAGTTCAATCGGAAGGGCAGGCGCAGCTTGTCAACGCCACCTGAGAATAGAATTCAAGACCTAGATTCGAGAGATTCTCACACTTTTAATACTAGACTATTAAAAGTATACCATTAAATACTATAAGTAATCTATTTCTACATTTAGGCTGGGTTGCACCATCTTACTTTAAGTTTGACAAACGTCAAAAATCTGTCAAACTCCATACAAAAAACACCGGTTATCGTTATAGTTACGGTCAAAGTTAGGTGGTGCAACTCAGCCTTAGTGTTTATTTTTTTTAAGTGACTCAAAAATGAATTTCCTTGCTTTACAGTTACACCATAATATGAATTAAGGTTTTGTTTTTCCTCATTCTTTTTTAATTACAACATCAGGCATTATAGTCAATTATAATTACTACGGAATGAAACAGCTTTATCAAGATTTGAGAGCTACAATTATTATTTAATTCAAATCTGATATTTCTTCCAGTTTCCTGCAAATTAAACGCTATGATATGCAATCAAAATTATAGAAGAACAATGGTCTCTTACTTTGTAAACGTCTTATTTAGGTATATTTATAAACATGAATTAGGTACTTGTGATAAAATACTGTATTTTTGAACAGTCGCCAGTTCATTGGGTTACCTACAGTTGTGAGTATGCCTACTAGCTTTCGATCGCGGCTTCCCTTGTGTTAATCTTTGGACCCCCATTTTAACCCCCTAGGTGGTGGATTTTTAGTTGTTTGAAATGTTTAGCCGTAATGTTGATAGGTCAATCAGTAACGGTTCTTGTATATAGATACAGGATCATCATCATCATCATCATAATTTCAGCCATAGGACGTCCACTACTGAACATAGGCCTTCCCCAATGACTTCCAAATCGCAGCAGCAGATACAGGATACCGTTTCAAAACTACACTCATTATTATACATACAAGATGCAACAGTGTTTAGCATTAGAATGAGTTTCTTGCGCTGCTTCTTCTCAGCACTGGCCCATATTACTGTACCGAAGCAGTGGTAGAGTTAGGACGTGTAAAAGTGCTCTTTGGGAGCCTACTTGCACAAATAAATTATTTGATTTGATTAGATGCCGTCATTCAGCCAAAAAAATAAGACCAAATACTCTGCTGACCAACCATTATTAACTTAATTAAACGCCACATCAGCGAGTCAAGTACCTACGAGAGCACATCAAACCAAACACAGCGGCGTCTTATCCCATTCTAATACAGGCTATTTTGCTACAAAAATGTAAAGTCTGACGTGATGTCGATTGTACAAAACCTTTTGTTCCTTCTTCTTTCGAACTTGATAACTAAAATCCGTTTAAGGTCACAGCCCAATTTAAAATGTCAATGAACCGTCCCAATAAGGTGCGTCGACAATCAGGCGCATTGTGTAGGTACCTAGTCAAGTTTGTGCGGCGAGCAGACTTTATAAAAAAACTACAACTTTAAACTTTCAATGATTTTTAATGAAATTATAAAGTACAGAAATTACAACTAAGTGTTCAGCGATTGAACGGTTCTAACCTAACTAGCCTAAGGTGCTTCGAAGTTGGAAGCCTAAAATATAATGTGTCATACCATCATCACGGGCTCTTTATATAGAGCTGATTATCGGTCCGGTGGCGTGAGGCGTCTACCGGGAACTGCCGGATGTTGATTTCGATTATAATATGTCTTTGTTCCCGACTCGGCAGTTTAGATTGTTACATTGTAATACAATATGCTTAATATGCTTATTTCGTTATCTTATATGCCTATTTAGGTACTTGGATAATGCGTGATGGCATGTTGGAGGACATAACTCCTCCCTCCTTAAGTTCGAAATCATCCGATTGCTTAATTGGAATCGGAGGGTTTCGATTACATAGTACATTTTCTTTATTTTATAAAATATAACTATACTTATAACTAACACAATTATAACATATAAAATTACCGTGCCAACACTAACACTTTTTATATTTATCACTGCATCACTTAACACTTGTTTTTCGGGAGACTTCAGCGCGTACGCCAAAAGCTGCAAGTTGTCCAAGTTGATGTCGTCCAGGTTTACAGGTTTTACTTCATCTGCGTTAACAGGGCCTTGTGCTACTTCAGGTAAGTTTATCTTTGCTGTTTTATGGTATTTGAAGCCTCTCGCTCCAGAGTGGCGTCGTCTGAGAGTTACCTTTTGTATTTGGAGATCGCATACTCCGTCCATTCCAACCAGGTAAGTGCCACGAAGTTGTTTTCTCGTGATTTCCCCCTTACAGGTTTCCTTCAGGGTTACCGGATTTCTGGAATACACAATCCACCGGTTTTCATAAAAAGATCTGATGTACAAGTTATTGATTTCCACGGCTATAGGTTTGCACATGGAAGTGTTAGTTTCCGATTTCATTAAGCTTGAAGTGCATAAGTCCTGTTCTTGTGTAGTAGTATCCACATTTCTGCATAGATGAAGGTTTTCATCGATCTCCTGGCATGGTGAGGGGAGTGACCAAGTTTTCGCCTCTTGTACCAGGATAAAAGGGGATTTAGGTGCAAGGATGGTGGTGATATTATTTTTATTAAGGATGGGTAAAGGAATTATTCTATAGTAATTATATATGTATGGTGTAACCAAGGGAATGCTCATAATAAACGTTATCTGTCTTTCTTTAAAATATGCTTTTAACTCTATGGTTTGTTCAATTTTAATTAAATTCGCTAATTTTGCTGGGAATACTAACTTATTAGTTATTTCAATTTGTTTTAATACATTTAACAATTCTTTATTATCGATTATTGATTGATGTAACACCTTAAGTCTACTAAAAGCTATAGCGGTTTCAATATCGTCCAAATGCGTAAAGATCGTTTGAAAGTTATGAATAAATAAATGAAATACTTGAATGATCTTGTTTTCTAATTTTTCTACGTTACTTTGATTTATCTGTCTTCTAATTATTAATAGCTCTTTATTGATTTGGGCGAAATTGTGTCGAGTAGCATTGGTATTATTGGCTATAATACCCGCCATTTCGGATAAGATCGTTACTTTATTGGCAATAGCGTCTTGATTCGTTTTTAATTCTTTAATCATGGTATCGTATCTCTCAGCGTCATCGTTATCGAGATTACCTGTGATAGCTTTAATGAATGATCCCAATGGATTTATTAGGCCGCGCTTTTTACGACTTACAGGTACTACTTGCTTAAACTTCTCTACAGTAATGAGCATTATATTATTAGTTTGCATTTTAATGTTGTTATATTCAAATGCATTTCCTATTTTAACCGTGTTACTCATGTGAGCCTTAAATTCCCTATATTTGTCTACGTTATGATCTAAATCCCTTTGGATGTTGGTCAGTTTTAAGGTTTTTATCACCGTCCAGTTTTCTTCACTTATCAATGCTTGACCTTCCTTCACTGGTAGCAATCCCGGATTCTTTTCAATTTTGTCGAGTTGAAGGGCCCGGGCGCGGATTGTCAGGATCATCATCAGGATGAGGCACCTGCGGAGGACGCCTTATGTCTTTAATTGGAACTTTAGTGGGTCTATTTTTTGATATTACAGGGACTGTGTTTCTAACTATTTCACCTGAGACTTGTGCTTTTTGATAACGGGGTTTATCCTTACTTCGTCTTTCATTCACGCCTTTTATAAACACTGTATCACCCATTTGGATGTCGAATTCAGTTTCACCGCCGCGTTTGTTCCTAATGCCTTCTTTAGTTTCAATAATTTTGTCGGTTAAATATCTGTATAAGTGTTTAGTCTTTCTTACATGTTCCTTTACTAGCTGTTGCGTATATTGCTGATTAAAATCTACGTTAAACGGGCTTGAAGAGTCCGTGTGTCCGAAAGTTACTTCAAAAGGCGTTAAACCTGTCGTTGAGTGAATCGTTTGATTGTATGCCAATATTGCATACGTCATTACGGCTGCTGCGTCTGTGAATTTTTGTTCGAATTTAGCGAGTCTGTAAATCTCGATTAGTGTTGAGTGGAATCTCTCAACGATTCCCATTGAGTTGGGGTTATGTGGAGTACCTATGTGTAATTCCACTTTATTAAATGTTAACATTTCTTTTAAAAGGGCGTTATTGAATTCTGAGCCTGGATCGCAGTTGATTTTTGTCGGAACTCCATAAAATGAGAAATACCTTAGCAATGCTCTAACTACTTCCGGTGTAGATCTATTAGGTATTTCCATAGCCTGTCCTAGCTTACTAAACGCGTCTACGATTGTAAGATAGTATTTGCCTTCTATACTAAACAGATCCATAAAAATTTCCTGAAATGGTTTTGTTTGAGTTTGCGTTAACTGTAATTCGGGCTTAAAAGGTTTTCTATTATATTTCATTCGTTTACAAGTTTCACATGCATTTATGATGCTTGAAACAGTTTCTTCCATTTTACTCCAAAAGTAGGTGCGTTTAAGACGCATTATTGTTTCTCGTATTCCACGATGACATGTTGTTCCGGTGTGATAAGTTAGTACTATAGCGCGTTGTTCTTGTTCATCTGTTATATGAATGATACGCTCTGTGCATTCAAAGAAATGTACAGTATCTTTTTTGAACAATGCTATTATTGTTTCCACAAATAATTTACGATGATTAGGGTCAGTGAAGTGGATAAAATGTTTTATTTTAGGTCGGGTATATCGTTTTAAGAAGTCTTTAATTAAATCAGGTCGATTTAATGGTAAATTGATTTCTAATATGCGTTGTTTGGAATTAGATACATCAACTACTTCTAACTTATCTAATCCCCAAGAATCTACTATGATTTGATTGGGTTTCGTGTCTATTGCTTCATTTAATATGGGTATACCTATGGTATCTATGTCTTTAGCGGAGTGTGCTGTTGCGGAATGTGAACTACTTTCTGGTGCTGATATTGTGCTACTATTTGATGGTGATCTAATAGCTCCGTAATCGTCTTTTTCTACGCGTTTTTGGGAATTAATTGAATTACTGGAATCCGATGAAATTGTCACTATACTTGATGGTTTATCATTGTCTATATTTACCTGCATTGACATATTCTCATCATCTGTGAGTACGTTTACCTTAATTCGGGATAACGCGTCAGCGTTGCTGTTTTGTTTACCATTTTTATATATGATGTCATAATCAAATTCCGCTAAACGTAACTTCCATCTAGTGAGTTTACTGTTGGGTTCCTTTATCGAATTTAACCATGCTAGTGGTCTGTGATCGGTGTAGATTGTAAACTTCCTACCATACAAATACGGTCTGAAATGCTTTGCTGCCCAAATTATGGCTAATAATTCTTTTTCGATGGTACTGTATCGCGTCTCGGCTTCGTTCAGTGTACGACTTGCGTAGGCGACCGGTTTATCGCTGCCTACAGTTCCTTGTGATAATACGGCTCCGATAGCGAAGTTAGAGGCGTCTGTTGTTAGAACAAACGGTTTCTCAAAATCGGGATATTGTAACAATGGTGCGTTTGTTAAAAGTTCTTTACATGTTTCGAAAGCGGATTTGTATTTGTCATCAATTATTATTTTATTACGTTTTTTTAGACAACTGGTAAGTGGCTGTGTTATCTTGGCGAAGTCTTTTATAAACTTCCTATAGTAACCTATAAGACCTAAGAAACTTTTGATTTCTGTTGTAGTTGTGGGAATAGGGAAATCTAAGATGGCTTTAATTTTGTCATTGTTCGGTTTAAGACCTTCCTTAGTGATCGTGTGTCCTAAGTACAAGACTTCCTTGCGTAAAAATTCAGATTTGTCTAATTGGATTTTAAGGTTGGTTTCTCTTAAGCGATCAAATATCTTTCTTAAGCTCTGAATGTGTTCCTGTAAGCTATTACTGTAAACTATGATGTCATCAAGGTAGACTAAACAGTGCATTCCTTGTAACCCACGCAGTACGTTATCCATTGCGCGTTGGAACGTCGCCGGCGCGGTTTTTAAACCGAACGGCATGCGCAGAAATTCGTAGTGCCCCGCTTGGGTGCTGAATGCTGTCTTTTGTCTGTCATCCTTATCTATCTCGATTTGATGGTACCCACTTGCTAAATCCAAAGTGGTAAAGTAAATTGATTTTCCTAGTTTATCAAAAAGATCCGCGATATTGGGTAATGGGTATTTATCGTCGGTTGTGATTTCATTTAAACGTCTGTAGTCAATGACCATCCTAAATTTTCTTTCACCTGATGCATCCATTTTCTTTGGAACTAGATGCACTGGGGCATTCCACGGGGAATGTGATTCCTGAATTACATTATCTAATAAAAGTTTTTCCACTTGTTTATTAATTTCGTCTGTCTGGACTTGAGGTAACCTATATGGTCTTACGTAAATAGGATCCTCATTTTTAGTACGGATTTGGTGTTTTACATTGTTTGAAAAGCTCAAAGGTATTTTTTCACAATAAAATATATCACGGTATTCATAGCAAAGATTCCTAATAACCTTTCTTTCCTCATCATTCATATGTTCTAACCTGAGTTTTTCCAGATTCTGCTGTAACACTTCGTCGATCTCATAACCTTGCGGTACGTCACTGATATTATTAACTGGTATTTCACTGACACTGTACGGTTCTACTGCGAATGGTTTAGATATAGTTATTGTTATATAGTTATCCGAACTATTTTGGATCACGGTATACGCGTAACCTCGTTGACAGCTCACGAGAGCACTGGGCATACGGACGCCTTGTCCGAAGTTAGTATAATTAATTATTGCGTCACCCTCTGACACAGTGGTGGGGATTTTAACACGTGACTCGGATCGCGGTGCTATAGTTACTTCATATGGTGGACTATATATTATTCGCAACTGTGCGTTATGAGTTTTTAATATCTGCTTATCCATGTCTATGGTAGCGCCCAACTGTTTTAACAAGTCGCTACCTATCAAGCCATCGAAACGATTGTCTACGTTATAGACGTAAAACTTATGGCTTCCTGTGGTTGCAAATGATTTTAATAATGGAATATGGATTACCTCATTATGGCTACTACGTGCGTGCGTGCTAATGACTTCAAATGGCTCTTCGTATTTATAGGCGTTGAAATACTCGTTAGCCTTTTTCGGGCTTATGAACGATCGTGTACTTCCTGTATCTATCATAAACTTTGCTTTAATTTCAGGTATTAACACGTGTGGCAATCTTAACATTCCGTCATAATAATTTAGATTTATCACTTCCGATTTATATCCGGTGAGGCTTCTACTTGAAAATTTTCGTCATTATGAGTTTCCGGTTCTACTATTTGCTCTGATTCATACTGAGGTACGTCCTCGTACTGACCGTCGTAGTAATAATAGTACTGGTCCTCGGGACTCTCTGGCTCGGGCTCGTAAAAGAGTGTTTCCGGGGTTTCAGGGTTATTTATTAAGTTATGATGGATTGGAGCTGCTGAACGCATTGAAACATCAGTGTCCAACTTGTATGAGGGACGCTGCGCCAAAGGTGGGTTGCTTAATCCGAATTTAAATTGGTTATTTTGTTGTGGGAATTGATTGAATCGATTCATTGGAACCGAATATGGATTAGGCCTGTAGTGATTGTTATTATTGCTAGGCATCCTATAAATAGGTCTAGGATTTTGATTAGGCTGGAATCTGAAATTTTGTGGGTTCTGATTTGAGAAAGCGAACTTAGGTTGATTGGACATATTATTAGGATTCTGTGGCATATTATATCTGAAGTTTTGTCCATTTGGATTAAACCTATTGAAAGGTGTGAAGTTTTGTTTGAATGGATTATTATTATTGAAAGGTATGCCAAACTTAAATGCTTGAGTTGGCGATACGAAATTCGGTTTAAATGCCGGTTGAGATTGGGTAAAGCTGGGTTTACTAGGAGTAGGTGTGACTCCTTTGTTCTTATTTTTCATATTATACTGAAATTGGAAGTTTTCCTCCTCAGTCACAATGCTTAGGGCTTGCTCTAAGGTGGTACAACCTCTAAGTCTAATCACTCTAATCATGTCTTCAGTTAGATTGAATAAAAAGACATTTAACGCGGTATTATCGTATATAATTACTTTAGCTGCTTTAATGCCTTCGTCCTCAATCATGTTGACTTTAGACATCAGCGTGCTCTTAACATTCTGAATACGATGACATAACTCGCTATACGACTCTCCATGTTTGATTTTAATTTGTTCTAGTTCGATCGCTATGCAAGCTTCCGATCTGGGGTCTCCAAAATGCTGGGTTAACACTTGTTTTAATGCTATCCATGTATTAATATCTTCGCGCTCGCTTAACAATGCCGCTGCGCGTCCTACTAATCTACTAGTTATCGCATGAAATACATAACTGTTTTGTGTTACATTTTCATCAGGGCCTCTATATATATTTATAACATATTGGCATTCCCTTAGGAATAAATTCAATGTTTTACCGTCGCCTTCAAACTTCGGTATTAAATTTAACATTTCACTAGGTATAACATTTATATGTTCCATTTTAATTAATTAACAATTTTCTGATAAAATAAACAATTTCAAAATATTTCTTTCCTATTACTAAGTGCTGGCGTAATCCTTAAAGTGGAAGGAACTACGAGCAGTAACGTTTATTATGATTTGGGATAAAGAACGTTACAAAAATTTGGGAAGAATGGTACAAAAACGGTAGCGAAGAGGTTTACTCACTTGCCGCTCACCCCCATATCTTCTCGGTGTGCCGCTGCTGCTGCTGGTGCTGCTGCTGCTGCTGGTGCTGCTGTTGGTGCTGGTGCCGCTTGACTTATTTGTTTGGTTCGTGGATCCCGCCGTTGTAGACTTGATAGCCTAACCGCGACTGCTCAAGACCGATATAATCGTTATACTTTGATTATCGCGACGCGAGATCCTACCGGCTGCGCCAGTCAAGTTTGTGCGGCGAGCAGACTTTATAAAAAAACTACAACTTTAAACTTTCAATGATTTTTAATGAAATTATAAAGTACAGAAATTACAACTAAGTGTTCAGCGATTGAACGGTTCTAACCTAACTAGCCTAAGGTGCTTCGAAGTTGGAAGCCTAAAATATAATGTGTCATACCATCATCACGGGCTCTTTATATAGAGCTGATTATCGGTCCGGTGGCGTGAGGCGTCTACCGGGAACTGCCGGATGTTGATTTCGATTATAATATGTCTTTGTTCCCGACTCGGCAGTTTAGATTGTTACATTGTAATACAATATGCTTAATATGCTTATTTCGTTATCTTATATGCCTATTTAGGTACTTGGATAATGCGTGATGGCATGTTGGAGGACATAACTACCTATTGTTGGAGCGAGCACAATTTTGGATTCTCGGTGCAATAAAGTTTAGGGTTACAGCGCAAACACGACTTTAAAATTAACTTAATTTTAAATCGCGGACGTTAATAAGCAATAAATTATGCGATACCGCCCGCATGGATTTTTTTCTGTCACAGAAAAACGTTATTGCGCGCGTCCCTTTTTTTAAAACCGGGATAAAAACTATCCTATGTCCTTTCCCGGGACTCAAACTAACTCTATGCAAAATTTAATCAAAATCGGTTCAGTGGTGTAGGCGTGAAAGCAAGACAGACAGACAGAGTTACTTTCAATACTTTCGCATTTATAATATTAGTATAGAAAGTATAGAAGTATGTAGATTGGTTGATACGTGATTGCTTATTTCTCGTTCAGAGAGTAGAATTAATAAATCTTCTAAATAGAATAAGTCAACAGTTCGTTTTTGCCCGGGACTTAGTACGCTCTGAGCTTATGTAAGGTTCTTAATTTAGAGTCAAAATGAGTTTGTACCTATGTGCTTATATTTATTTGTCTAATACTCATAGCGCAAAATATTATAACATACTTAGTTTGACACTAAATGGCGCAGTATAAATAAATTAGATCTGTCTACTTTTAATTCATACGAAAATTAAAATCCTTAAAATCATGCCTTACCATTTACAATATCAAAACCCGTTACCAATTCAACTCAAGTGCTAAAAATTGTGGTATCTTATATACTCGTAATAAGACTGATTTTCCAACAACTGATTTGTTTGTCTGTAAGTACCCGTACAACCAGGCGTGGGAGGATGTTTTGCTCCACTGTATAAATTATTCATCCA
Organism: Ostrinia nubilalis; assembly: GCF_963855985.1. Classification (NCBI taxonomy): domain Eukaryota; kingdom Metazoa; phylum Arthropoda; class Insecta; order Lepidoptera; family Crambidae; genus Ostrinia; species Ostrinia nubilalis. Next base: position 595,156 of record NC_087111.1, on the reverse strand, counting down.
ACAATGCCCGAATCGAAAGAAGGCTTATTAAGAAATTAGTTTGGGCCAGTCCAATTTTTCCTGGGCTAAGTCCATTTGTAACGGCGAGAATTGGGGTAGTTTAGCAGTGGAATTCCATTTCCGTATTGATTCTAGTTAAAGATAAAGGAAGTAGTAAAGAATACAGAAACTCTTTTCTTACACAAACTTTTAAAATAATGTAGTATACAGCAACCCAGTGTTTCAAAATATGTGAAACTACGATGGAATTAGAATGTAAAATCAAGTTCTAAATTAACAATTTTTGTTAGGACTAACTCGTCATCATCAAAATAGGACGTCCACTGCTGAACATAGGCCTCCCCCAATGCTTTCATTGTTGACGACTTTAACTAAGTAGGTACTTTGTCAAAAATAATGCGTAACAGTCTGTCTTAAATGCTTTTACCAAAGTGAAAGTGTAATAATTATTTTATCCGTGTATTTTTTAACCAGAAGAGATTATCGATTTCTTTTTTTACCTGTATAAACTGTCCTTATTATCGGATAAATAAATTGAAACAAGATACATACATGGATATATGAAAGTTTATCTGTTAGACAGCTACTTAGCCTGGCACTATCTTACTTTAACATTGATAAACGTCAAAATTCTGTCAAATTCCATACAAAATACACCGGTTATCACTAAAGTTACGGTCAAAGTTAGATAGTACAACTCAGCCTTAGTCAATGAAAAATTATGTGAAGGACATTCAATGATGACCTATTTTTAAATCACACATCAATCCAAGATCACATTCAACATTATAAAATCTGCATAATCATCTAATTAATTTAAACAAACGCGAACTAAACAGAGAGTACATGCAATGAAAACATTAAGTGGCTATGATCCGGTATAATGGATCGTTCAGGCCAAATATGGCATGTTGGGAGCGCCCATTCAGAAGATTTGCATATAAACCGACTGCCGGCCTCAATGTGCTTCTAAATAGATATTGTAAAGTGTAAACAATACAAAGTAAACAGTTAGGTACAGGTATAGAGTTAAGGATTAGCGACCGCCCGCGATTTCTTCCGAGTGGACCCCATTTTACCCCTTAGGCTGGTTTTAGTGTCACGCGGACCGTCCGGTGCGGACCCGATCCGCACGGCCAATCTGTATGAACTTCTAGGGAGCGTTTTAGAGTAAGGCGGTCCGGAGGAACCGCTCCGCTCCCTAGCAGTTCATACAGATCGGCTTTGCGGAGCGATCCGCACTGACAGTCCGCGTGACACTAAAACCAGCCTTAGGGGTGGAGTTTTGTAATCCGTTATTAGTGTATGTCTACACCCTATAAAGAACCTACCTGCCAAATTTCAAGTTTTTAAGTGTTATAGTTTCTGATATTTCGTGATGAGTAAAGGTAAAGTACTCATAATACTGTAGATTATAAATAAATAATAATAAATATCCTTGGACATTTTACACTGCGCTTCTAGTCCCAAACTAAGCAAAGCTTGTACTATGGGTACTAGACAACGGATATAAACATACTTAAATACTTTTTTTTGTAAATACATACTTATTATACTATACATAGAAAACACCCAGTCCAATACAAACAAATATGTTCATGCACACAAATGTTTGTACTGTGCGGGAATCGAACCCGCTACCCCAGAATAGTAGTCCGTTTCGAACCACTACACCAAACGGCCGACGGCCGGTAGATAGAACATTTCTTTGTTTTTGAAAAGAACGAGAAGTGCATTCAAAGATTTCATTATCTTTATTTTCAAAAATAAAGTAATTGATTTTTTCTTAGTTTTCCTATCTATATTAAGAGTATTTTCCTTTCAGGTGGCTAACAAAATGCCACCCTGTATATTGATGGTTACAGGACAATAATAGAGTCCGATTTCATTTGGAAAAATCCACTGCTTTAGTCGGACTTGAACTCATGACCTTTCTGTCCTTTCTTTGCCGGAAAAATAAGTGTGAGTCACATTATGGTTGGAATAAATTCCTTCCTTTCTTTGCCAGACATTAATATAATAGTAACTCATTTTGTGCTTGGAATTTTGGCCCTTTGGAGTAAATGCAACAGTCTTAATAATTTAATAATGCAGTAGGTACTGTTTATTCATATTAACACTAGCTACCGCCCGCGGCTTCGCCCGCGTGTAATTTTGTCTGCCACAGAAAAACTTTATCGCGCGCGTCCCTGTTTCAAAAACCGGGATAAAAACTATCGTATGTCCTTTCCCGGGACTCAAACTATCTCTATGCCTTTTATCAAAATCGGTTTAGTGGTTTAGGCATGAAAGCAAGACAGACCGACAGAGTTACTTTCGCATTTATAATAGTATATAGATTAGCCACAACACAACACAACACAACACAACACACCGTAAGTTTCTTTTCAACTGAAAGTCACTCTTCTAGGATTTTCATAACAACCGGTCCTACGCTGCCATCCATTGAGGTGCTTTTCATGACCTTTACCCAGGTTTAATAACCTCCGAGTGGAAGGCTTGCCTGCCTACCTTACACCTTTCATCAATGCGTGGTTACCCTTAAGAACTTTTATGCCCCATAATAACTAAGCGATGTATCCCACTTTATATTACCTTCTTCGCTGGATTTATTTTATTCATCCCGAAATATGACATGTTTCAAACCGAAAAACAAAGTCCTTTTTCCAAGTATCACACAAAAAGAACCGGTAACAGTGTACTTTGTGGGCGCATCACGGTAATCTGACGGTAATCTGTCCACGTGGCTGATACGGAGCGAGACAAAGAACCAACCGGACCGTTAATGTAGAGTCCGCTAGAGATGGGCAAAGTAAATATCGAGTGACAGAAAATAACAAGTGACAAAAAATATCAAGTGACAGAATATACGTAACGGCGACGTGATAAATGCTATGTGGTGTCGAGACGGATTGAATTGATATGGGTTTCGTTTATCAAACGAGTTAAGGAGAGGTCCACTTTGTTTTTCAGATAGAAATTGTGGTATGTTTTGTGACACAAAATGATCCTATAACAAATACGTTAGCTGAGGTTTAGGTTTGATAGAAAAGTGTTCACTCTTAAAATCATGGTAAGATAAGAATCTTACCATCTGGAAATCATACATGAAAATGTACGTATAATTATACATACAGGTTAAGTTACACGGAGGAGTGCCAAAAAGAAATATGAAAGTAATTTGTACCTTGTCTTAAAAACTAAATAATTTAATAATATTAACTGATTATAACAAACACCTTTTGACACAATTCCATAATTCATTGTCTAACTAAGCTATGTTTCAGGAGCAATCATCCCCTAATACCGGTAGTAATAGCAAAGCAAAAGGTCAACAAGTAATTAATTCCTACACTAATTATAATAAGTATAAATATCAAAATCAGACTAATGTATCCGAATGTTGTATTTGCTAACCTGTCCCCAACGCCTACACAATGTTGACACCAATTACTTACTCATAGTTCACATTATTATATGTTACTTATTTTATGTTATGTGCTTTGGGATATTTCAATCTGACTTGGCATTTATTTTCATGACATAACATAATAAAAGGTTTCCCAAAAACAATGGATAACCCTGTAACGCCATGGCCATGGTCTCCCTAACGTCCAATTTTGACTCCAGTAAAAATATCACCGTTTTCAAGATTTTTAAGTATTTGTGAATTTAAGAAAATTGCCACCTGCGATTACTTTTTCTCATGCCATTTCTACAAATGAGGATACTATTTGTAGAAATGGCATTTGAAAAAGTAATCGCAGCGCATCGCATATTTTCAATCTAGCTTTATTCCTTATCACAATCCCATAGTTGGGCTATCAAAACAAAAGATTAAATTTCAACAAACTACTTTAAAAGTATAAAAATTTTAATAAATTGCAGAAAAGAACGAAAAATTAATTCATTGCCTTGCACTTTTGATTAGCCATCGTATAAAAAAAATGTAGGAAGACCATCGTGCCCATTACCTTAAAAACTTCCTTGGTAAATTGAGATTCTAAAAAGGTATCACAAGCCTATGTATTCTGTATTATTTTTATCTTATGGTTACCTACTTAAATAGCAACTACATAGTATGAAAACTGCAAAAATGAGTTTTTCTCGTAATAGTTAAACTAGGACTGCATAGTGGCATTAAATACAAATAGATAATTTTTAGCGTAGGAATTCAAATAAAGCAACGTTTTATCATCATCATCATCATTTCAGCCATACTGCTGAACAGGTCTACCCCAATGATTTTCATAATGACCGCTTCGTAGCAGCCTGCATCCAGCACCTTCCTGCTTGCCTTTATGAGGTCGTCAGTCCACTTTGTAGGTGGACATCCTACGATGCGCTTTGCGGTACGTAGCCTCCACTTGAACCCTGTATGTATTTATTGCCTATAAATACATTTTTCATGCAAAAAACGAGCATGCTTTTCAGTTCAATTAAAAATATCACATGACAGTGTCGCCCACACGCGCCCGCACCAGCCAACCATTTGTAAAGGGTCTGCGCGAGGCAGATAACTGCCTCCATTCGGCTATATATCCTGTGTGTGCATGTAGACAATTTATAAAGGCAGATTTCCACAAATAGGATCTGTGGAGGGAGTTCCACGAAGTAGTAGCTAGTGGTTAAGTAACCGAGTTTAGAGCAAATATTGGTAATATTAATAACGAATTTATTACAGTCCACAGATTAATAAGCCTATCATAATAATATTACCTGTATACCTAATAAATAAATTTAATTTAAAAATTTTAATTTTTCTCATTTCAAAATGTTTTATCTTACTTTGACTATGGACCTGTGTAAGAGGGCAAATTCTACGCGCGTAGAATCCATACGCGCCTTGGCGAAATACTAGGAGCCAATACCATTGCGTCCACAAGACACGCGTGAGTGGAAAATTCGGACTCTATCACGAACTCTATCCAACGGTATCAATAAATAGTTTACAGAACAAACTGGATCTATCAGAATCTTCAATGTAGCACTATGCATTCAGGATCAGTAAGCAGTTTTTCCATAATCTTGTATAGTTTAGAAATAATCAAGTGAGATCACTTATCGTTTCCTGTATATCTAGCTCTATAAAAAATCATCTCATTTCCAATTTTTTCATATCCAATTATATTTACGCAATCATAAAGCATATTAACCAAATTACTTGGCTACAGTTTTCGTAGAATTCCCTCAGCCATCCGATATAGTCTTTCGTCCTGCCTGACCGCTGAATTTCAGCCTAGGTCGATCGGCTATGAAGACGCGCAATTTAGATTATAATTAAATTAATTAATGATGATTAAATTAGGTCCCTCGGAGGATTTGATATTGAATTTGGTAGCTTTGGTATTTGCAGTTCTTCTTCTATTGTGTGGTGTTTTACAATATAACTAAAATGCCTAAGTGTCTGGCGGGGAATATCGTAGAGCCAAATTTGCTCTTATTTAGCTTAGCTTTTAATAATCACAACTAAGTTGGTTTTGAACAAAATATTATCAGTCAATGTTATATTTACTGAATAATATGTTTTCCAAGGCCCGAAATGTGGTTAGTTTTAGAGCGCTTTCACACTAGGGCGTTAGTAGCGCGACGCAGCGCGGCAGCGGCGTTTTTATAATGTGAAGGGATAATATGCATCCGCTGTCCTAAGACTAAGTATGAAATTTTCGGCAGCGCGTCAGTCGCGCGTTTGTCGCGCCGCTAAATCGCCTGAATGTGAAAACGCTCTTAAGCTCCTCAACTCAACTTTACGAGTATTTAAGTGGGTTTATTAATTTCTCGTATCAACACAATACACCCTAATAAACAGCTGCAGTCGACACTACATCAAACTACAAAACTATCCTTGCAAATAGCGTCTTTTACATACCACATTATTTTTGTGCCTGTTTTCCTAGAGATCAATAACTTGCCATCTGTCCTGACTTCATCTAAATTAACCCTGTCCGTTTATATGTTACGTTATTTGCCAAATGTATCAAATTAAGTAGGTATTTTGATAGTGAGGACACGTCTTGATGATGATAAGGACTTCTGATTCTGATACATAGACCACGAATCTAGTAGGTACCTGCTGTGCGCCCAGATAGACAGTTCGCTCAATAAATTCTCTTACATTTCCTGACTTAGCAAGTTTGCGGGTCGGACGGTGAAATGGCCTGGAAGAATTAGGCAAAGCACACCGGAGGGGTGTTTATATAGATGGTGGATTAGGGTGAACGGCAGGAGAAATGTAGGAGGAATTAAGTTTTGTTGCCAGGTTTAAATTCGAATTTATTATAAGCTAGCTGTGCTGCGCGGTGTTACCCCGGTAAAACGTAGCCTATGCGTTAATCCAGGGTGTCAGCTAACTCCATACCAATTTTTTTTAATTCTAAACCGGTCATCTAGGTTGTCTGGAAAAGATCGCTTCATAGCGATAAGACCGCCTAAATAGTGCCTTTAATTTTGTGTATTTGTTTTCTTTTCTTGCCTAGTGTAGTGTACAATAAAGTGCTTTATCTTTATTTTTTTGTTAGGCACAGAGGTATTTTTTAGTTTGCGTTATATTTGTGTTATTTCACTCTGCTACGATAACTTGCCAATATTATCTTACCAATATTTCCACGCTAAACTAAGTGACGTTTTCCGTCCAAAGTGAAAGCAAACAAGCGTTTAACCATTCCTGAAACTGTGACGCTACTTCTCCTGAACAATGTACAGGGTGTTAGGTAAATGGGTTTATAAGCCGACACTAGCCCGTGTTAACATTATGCATATAAATGGTATGGTGAAGTCAGAAATGTTAATCTTCATTTTTTTTTATTCAAAATAAAATTTATAAAATCAGATTTGTATGAAAATTAAAATGATGATATCAATTTGCTAACTTAGGTATACTGACTATTTATTATATTTATGAACGTTATGGGTATACTTACGTAGGTAGTTCGGTGGGATGCTAAATGAAATAGAAAAGTTTCTATGAAAGACTAATTACCAGATCATCTTACCATCTCGTTCACAATTTAGCATAGCTTTTCTTCGCGACTTCTTCCGCCTTAAATTCAGTTTCTCACAGATCGTTATAAATTATTATAGTCTTATTATTCTGAGAGATAAACTATAATACTACAGTTTCATCAAATCCGTTCAGCAGTTTTTTTCTGAAAGACAAACATACGTCCATACATCTATCCATACTAACTTTCACATTTAAAATATTAGAAGGATTTCAAGCGCTAAGTACCTAAGCTTAATAAAAAGTTACACCTAGGATGAACCTCGGATTAAAATTACATTTCCATACTAAATGACAATTAATTTAAGTCAAAGTTCAACTGAGGTGTAACTTTTATTAATAAGGGGGTAAAAGAATTCCGTTTCATATTAAATATAGTCCAGTCAATGAATGCTTTAACGACGGTGTAGAGAGAAATCCCTGGAACACAATTTCTGACCTCGGGACTTTATTTAGACTAGTTAGGAGGTGAACATAGTAAAAGTCCCCGCCCTTAGCCCTTGAGCCGGCGGGGAGAGGGGGGTTTAAAGGTACCACTTTTCGGTTTTTCGCTTAATCCTCGGAAACTATGCGTCCTAGTGACATGGCTACTATGAACCAAAAAAAGCTTATTCAATTTGCTATAGGTGAGACAGTCAAGTTTTTCTATATCTTGTATAGTTTTCGCAGCATCTGCTCTAGAAGGTCTGTAATATTGTAAATTTTAATTTTGTCTTACATGTTCCCATCAGGAGAATATCGACTAAATCAACATTAAGCAAACATTATAGACATGCGGGAGCATGTTAAGCCTAGTTCCAGGGAGGGGACTGCATCGTGCGTATATTTAGACGAACTAATTGGAGTCACTTTTGACTCCTCATCACTCAAAAAGCACTGTGCATTAACACTTCAATTTAGGCTCATGTGTTGAGACTTGCAAGATAAACATCAGCTTTAAATTTCATAAATATACCTCAAACGGTTATTTAGGTATTGGCGTTCAAAAATCGACATTTAGGACACTAAAATCTAACTATCACCTGTGAAATGTTAAAATTTACTGGTTTTTTATTTGTTCCTTTGTATTTACACAACTACCTATTTGGATGCCAAATTTAAACCTTCAAGGTCATCTGGAAGTGGTTAGAATTTGGTCTTATAGGTCAGCCATGTAGATTTTTAGTGACTTCACCCGTGAGAAATTAAGTTTATCATAGCAAGACCTAATTTCTTGACACTTATCGTTGCTTTTTGACCAAATAATTGATTATTATTCTAAATTATAGCCTATATTATGTTATTCTGAAGTATTAACAATAAAACTGCAAAGTTTTATTAAGATCGGCTTAGTATTTTTTGCGTAAAAGAGTGAAAAAGCATCCATCGATCTAACCATGAATCAATACTCACTTAGTTCAAGTTCCAGGCATATATCCACCCATTCATCCTTCCTATCCATTCATCAGTCCATCCATCCTTCAATTCATCAATATTTATTAACTTTTACATTTATAATATTAGTAGGAAGGTGGCTTCTAGACATAAGCCAGTTAGCCATTGTATGATTTGATACATTTTTAAAATGTGTGACTTATAAAATTTTTAAGATTAAACGTACATACTTTCATTGTAAGTGGTAAAAAACTTCATTGTTTGTGTACAGATAACAGAAAAATAACCATACCTATAGAATTTCCTAAACACATAGTACACCAGAGAGACAAAAAACCATACAAAAAAACTTTGTGCAAAATGTGCACTATTATTTGTAAGATATTTATTTTTTCTTTAACAATAATAATGACTAGTTAAAGTAGTAATTTCATTATTTTAATACAGTATAACACCAGGTAATATGTGACTTTTTTTAAATGAAACCAAAAATATCTGACTTTTAATAATTTAAAATTAAAATTGAATACATTTATATTTAAAAAAAAATAAGTACATATTGATTTAACTACATAGATAAACCTTTTTTTAAGGATACTACAAATAGTTTTAACCATAATATTCATGCTTGAAACTAAAAAAACCGGCCAAGTGCGAGTCGGGCTCGCACACCGAGGGTTCCGCCGTACAAACGTAGCGGTTTACAATTTATGACGTATTAAATCAAATTACTTACTTGATTCCGTTGCGAGTAGTGGCGAATTTCAAAATATGCGGTATGATTATTTTTTATTTATTTATTTTTCCTATATTTGCATTATAGGTAGGTACCTACCTCAGCGTTTTGAATTTTTGCGTTGATTTAGAATTTCTCACAGTTTAGAGGCAATTAGATTTAAGAAGTGTTTGATATGAATTTCTACGCGTTCATGTGAAAAAGGGTAGGTAGTAAGTTTATAATTATTAAAAAAATATTTTATGTCATGTAAGCAAAAATAATATTTTAAATTTTATATAACTTCAAATTTATCATTTTCGCAATTTTTCCTTTATCTGTACTATATAACGTTGCTTCGTGCCGAATTTCAAGATTCTGAGTTCACAGGAAGTACCTTGTAGGTTTTGATTCCCTAGCGTGTGACGGAAATTCGTCTAAGGTGTCGGTATAAACTGCTGTATCTTTTGATCGCGTTAACTTAGAAGTTTGATTTTTTTACTTCTTAAAGGGACAATAGATCTAGGTATTTGGTATAAATTTCAATTTGATACCTTTATTCGTTCGTGAGAAATAAGGTAGTAAGTTTCATTTTATTAAAATATATTTATTATATTATATAACTAAAAAAATGTAATTTTCGCAATTTTTCCTATATTTGCATTATATGACAATGCTTTATGCCAAATTTCAAGATTCTGAGTTTACGGGAAGTATCCTGTAGGTTTTGATTCCTTTGCGAGTGTCGAAAATTTGTTGAAAATATCGACATAATCGGCTGTATCTTTTGATTGGCTTGGCTTAGAAGTTTGATATTTTCACAGCTTAAAGGGACAATAGACCTGAGTATTTCATGTGAATTTCAGCTTGATACGTTCACGCGTTCTTGAGATAAAGGGTCTTGACAGACGGACGGACGGACAAAAAAGTGATCCTATAAGGGTTCCGTTTTTTCCTTTTGAGGTACGGAACCCTAAAAATGTTACAAAATACATGCTGGGACAAAATTGACCCAGCGGCGCTTTTAGGGGGGTCGTAATCTTCGGCATTTCTAGTGTTAAACCCCCCTCTCCCCGCCGGCTCAAGGGCTAAGGGCGGGGACTTTTGCTACGTTCACCACCTAACTAGTCTAAATAAAGTCCCGAAGTCAAAAATTGTGTTCCATGGATTTCCATCTATAATGCTTTATTGACTGGACTAATATAGTGACAAGTACTTTCTCTTCACTATTTCCTCTACTTATTCCGCCGCCAGTCCTTTCCGAAGCCCTAAACTTATTGCCAGTACATTATATCCCTCCTCGGCACGTCCTCAAACTCGCTAAGTTATTGAAATAAAAAGCTGTCAAGCGTTCACCCTGAAAATACTGTTGGTTCCGTAAGATAAGTAAACGATATTTTTGGGTCATGAAAGTCGCAGCAGAATTATGAATTTGGACTGCCAAACTTAAGGTAGGTGTGACCAGGTGTGTGGTTAAATGACGAAATGACTTGAAAATTACCTACTCACTTTACTTTTGTTTCATATTTTTGATGCTGTTTTGTGTCGCTGAATAAAATATTTCATTTTCATTTTCAAAATTCAAAATTTGTTCTTTCTCCTAAAATGTTATGAACAGTAAGGCGGTGATGTATGTTTAATATTTATTTTCAAGTACCAACATACATTCCAATAGGGTTTCAAATCTCTGACGCTTTTAATACTGCACTGTTATTTTATTTTTATCATTTTTTTATTATAGTAAAGTATTTCTTTTACCCTTTTTTTCATAGCTTTTGCACCAATAAGCTGACATCGAAATACATAAAAAAGCAGAAGATTTTGTAAATATTGTATAACGATTCAGTTGATGAACGACGTAACCCTAAAAAGTCTACGAGAACCGTAAATCTGTATCAGTCATGAAATATACAGCGGATTGAATCCAACACGTATTCATGACAGCACCGACCCGACCGCCAGGTAATAACTTGTCGATGGGTCGCTTAGGTATTCCAGAAAAGATTCATCGATTCCTGAAATATAAACTTAAAATAACTCTTCTGTGACTTAATAGTGAATAATAAGATAATGAAGCCGTGTGGTGACGGCAGAGTAGAATACATTTGTCACCAACCCCTACTCTTCCCACGGGTGTGTCGTAAGAGGCGACTTAGGGACTACACATCAAACAGAGAACGGGGAGCAGCGCTCTCTGAAAAACATCAGTCTTTTAAACTGCGATCTCCAACCCGCCTGCCAAGCGTGGAGATTATGGCAAAACCCTCCACTATAGTGGAAGAGGCTCATAGTCTAGTAGTGGACTGTAAAGGGCTGTTGATGATGATGATGAGATATTGGTTATTGAAACAAGTTAGTTCGTTCGTTTTAGTCTAATGACGTCCACTGCTGGACAAAGGCCTCCCCCAATGGTTCCCATAACGACCGGTCCTGCGGCCCAAGAGACTCTAATGAATCCATCTCGGTACACTTTCTTGTAACACCTTATAAACATTGTAGAATAAGATAAGTCTAGAAATCAGTAATAAACGCTGTTCTTCTGTGTCATCTAGGCTTTTACTCTTCTTTCAGTTATAATCAACATTATAATAATTACTATCTTTCCTGTCATTATATCCTATCCTTTTTTATGTGAAATAAATTTTTTTGAATGTATTTATTTATTTATTAGGTACACCAACAAAGTCACATACATACAGTTCATACGTACGTGTACGATACGTAAATGACCTCAATTACAGGTATACATAGCTTTCTTTTTGCAAGGTTAGGGTACTTATACAGTAGAAAAAACAAAAATCAATTGAATAGAGTTTAAGCACCGAAAACAGGCCGTTATTGTTAGCTCGGCTGGACATAACCAAAGAAGACATCAGCAGACGTAATTATACTTATACTTATTCTTAACATAAACATAGTCTCACTTGAGTACTAACCCCTGAAACACATCGGTGCTATAATGAGCCAAATCACCGCAGAATCACGGCGCTCCGTGGGCGGAAAAAATAAGAATTTTTACACCTATTTCTACCGTTTCTCGAGTCTGGATTTAATTTATTAAAATAACCAAGATCTTGGCTCAGTATTCTAGTGTAAAACAGGGGGAGAATAAATAAGAGGAGCCCTTGAAACTACGTAATAGGTCGTTGAAAAACAGAAACTTTTACTAGAATATACGAGCCTATAAGACTAAAATCAAACGTAGGTACTCTACGTATGTAGGTATAGTCCACAGCACATCAAGTCATACATTTTTGTTGCAAAAAAGCCTATACTTATTAATATCAACTGAGTACAGCCACTGAGTTTAGCTTGAAGAGCGTCCGTTACATCTTGAACCAATTAAGATAGGTGCTATCATCATCATCATTTCAGCTATAGGACGTCCACTGCTGAACATAGGCCTCCCCCAATGCTTTCCATGTTGATCGATTGGTAGCGGCCTGCGTCCAGCGCTTCCCTGCTACCTTTACGATGTCGTCGGTCCACCTTGTAGACGGACGTCCCACGCTGTGTTTCCCGGTACGCGGCCTCCATTCCAGAACCTTGCTGCCCCATCAGCCGTCAGTTCTGCGTACGTACGTATGCCTACGTACGATAGGTGCTATGATTCTTTATAATGAGTGCGTGTTTGTTACAACACTACTACAAGCGCATTCGTTCGTTCGTTTCAGCCGAAAGACGTCCACTGCTGGACAAAGGCCTCCCCCAAGGATTTCCACAAAGACCGGTCCTGCGCCGCTCGCATCCAGGCACCTCCCACAACCCTCACCAGATCGTCGGTCCACCTAGTAGGAGGCCTGCCAGCCCACGCTACGTCTTCCGGCTCGTGGTCGCCACTCAAGAACTTTCCTGCCCCAGAGGCCATCAGCTCTACGAGCTATCTGCCCCACACATAGCCACTTGATTGATAATAATGTTTACATCACTACATATCATAAAACAAAGTCACTTTTCTGCTGTCCCTATGTATGCGTAGATCTTTAAAAGTACGGCACGGATTTTGATGCGGTTTTTTTAATAGATAGAGTAATTCAACGGAAAGGTTTTTAAGTATAATACCTTGAACCTGTGCGAAGCAGGGGCGGGTCGCTAGTTTATGATATAAAACAGAATAAAGTCTAGACTCTAGACACGCTGCACAAGCTATATCTCAGTAAGTTTTCAATAAACTTCATTTATGACGTTCATATTTTAGGGTTCACTCTCAATATAACTTTACGCCTTGCCCGTCTTATAACACTAAAAAGCAAAGTTTAAACTCTGGAAGATCTACAACGCGTAGAACATATCCAATGTCACCCGTCCTTGATCGTTTAGGTGTGACGATACGATGCCGCGACGACTACGATCTTTACGTCAGATGAATAGATTTTGTGTAACTGTAATAACCTAAGCCGGATTCTTTGTTCAGGTTAAGATATGGCTCCTAAAAATCACTACTGGAGGCTTCCCCAAAGGATTTTCACAATGACTAATCCTGCGCTGCACACACCCATAAGCTTCCCGCGACCTTCACCAGATCGTCGATCCACCAAGTGATAGGTCCGCCTATACTAAGTCTCCCGGTCCGTGGTCTCCTTAAATAAATAAGCGCGTACCTATTTTAAAACAGTTCTTTTGAGTTCGCACTCAATAACACTGAAGTCTGATTGGTCTAAACATTTAACTATTTCATTTAAACAATTGCTAACTTGAATCCTTGGTCACAAGTGTTACAAGCTTTTAATTCGTAATAATAGTAAGTCAAAGTATTTATTTGCAAAGAATAGGTACAATATTTAGGTGTTAAATTTAGGTAAAGTGCTACTTAGTGCCCCTGGGTCTGCGGATGTCTATGGGCGACGGTAATCACTTACCATCAGGTGATCCGTCTGCTCGTTTGCCTCCTGTCACATAAAAAAAAAAAACTTCTGCTTAACAATATCAGCATGCAAATTTTGTGTCTAGGAATTTCTTTAGTATTTTAGTTCTTTAGTCGTAAGTTGTAAAACCATCACACCTCCACCCAAAGTTGTGAGACAAACAATGGCAGCCGAAACAGGGGCCCCATTAATCTAAGTTGGCCCGGGCACACTAAAACGGAATAGTAAACATCTTCATGCCGGTGCCTCGATTTGGGCAAATGAATACGCGTGCGGACGCAACTATTATACGAAGTTACTACGTTCTTTTTCATCTGACGCCGTCTTTTTTATGAGTTGACGTTTAGAACTCGTTTGTACAGAATAAACTGCATGATGTTATACTGGTTTAAGCATCTGTGAATTATGAGCGCTTTCCTTAAAAATGCCTGAACGAAACTGAGGGATGAATTATATTTTTCGCTTCAAATTACTGAAATTGTACAAAACAGACTGTTTGACCGAAACTTCAGAAACATACTGATACAAAACGTCTGTTAAAGGATAAAATTGAGACTGAGTTGCATCACCTAACTTTAACTTTGACAAACGTCAAAAATCTGTCAAACTCCTTACAAAAAGTACTAGTTATTGTTATTGTTACGGTTAAAATAAAGTAGTGCAACTCAGACTTAATATTTATTTACTTAACACATGCAATGTTAGTACATAATATAAGTGCTCAATCTAAAAGATATAATATCTTTAAAGGTAAATACAGATTTCGAAAAAAGCTTATCCACAGAAATCTAGTTGTGAAGTTAATTGTTTGTCAACATTGAGTGGTCAACAATACCTCTCGTTTCCCACAAAGCCTTCTGAATCACCATTAAAGTTTTTGTCGAGCTGTCCCTCCCATTCTGTATTTGTCAATTACAAAATAGCTGCCTCGTATGGGTGACTAACGACCCACCCTCGTTAGGCGACGTCAACGTCACGAGGGTCGTACGTCGTGCGTGCGAACTATTTTTCATTCAAAATATCTTAAATTCTCGAGAAATGTCGTGGACCCTCGATTTTGAGCCCCAGAAACTGGTTGGGAGGTATTTTTATTAATGTTTTTCCTTTGTTTTAGTGGTCTTTGACGCGTATTTATCTTAGAAAGGTAAACCAGGTTTTATTTCTTTGAAATTACTACGACAAGGGTCGTATTCTTCCCAAAATTTATAGGTGTTTGACTTTTGCTAGCTGTTTACGTTTATTACACTTCCAAATGATTTTGACGAATCTTTACTTAGTTACTAATATTGTAAGAGTTTTTTTGTTGGGTTGAAAGCGCTAATCTCGGTAAAAAATATTTTTGGATTGAATAGCCCATTTATTAAAGAAGACGCGTTGGAGTAGAGCGTCAATGAAAAATGTAGGGAAAACATTTTTATTCAAACTGTTTTCACGGCTAGTTTTTGTTAAAAAAACAGATAAGGCCTAAGCTAGGAGATAAGCATTTTCAACCTTTTTCGCATAAACAGTGATAAAGTGAAACAGAGAATGGGAGTTTTTAAAATATACATCAAACGTTGGCAAATTCTGCTATGTAACTAACACATGCGGCTCATCTTCCACTTTATGAATCAGAAATCTTAATATGAAAGGAAAACAATCCAACAAAGTAAGTTACGTTAAAAAATATGTATTTTTAATATATTACGCACTTACTCAGATATCTACACGTTTCTATGTAAGATCTGAACTTTTTTCAGCTGAAACCTTTTCAAATAAAACTCCATTCAGAATAAGTATAACTTAACAAAAAGGTTTTTATAATAACCTTTCTTATTAGCCGCCTTCAAGTTTCTACACATTTTCAGCTTTCTACCTACCTAATGAGTGAGTATATTACACCAGTATATTGCCGACATATATGTTGATTCGTTCGTTCGTTCGTTTCAGCCGAAAGACGTCCACTGCTGGACAAAGGCCTCCCCCAAGGATTTCCACAAAGACCGGTCCTGCGCCGCTTGCATCCAGGTACCATATGTTGATTATGTCAAGATACTAACTAGGTATTTATTACGATTAGTCTGCACAAATCGTAAACGCGAGTACTTCAAAGTAAGATAATAATCAACTATAAAAATATTTATGACCTAATTTAAAACACTTTATATCAAAACCTTGACATTTATTTCAAAAACTTGGCTTTTTTAAGTTTTGAAATGCCGTTCACAAATGTCCCAGATTCCCTTCTCGAATTTTCCTACTTAGAAGTCTATCTATGACTTAAAAATAGCTGGCGTAAACGATGATTCTGGTTTACATTATGTTAACAAAACCTTTCAGAAAAACTCCGTCATATTTTTATAATCTTCCAGGTTACGTGGGACGATCAATGTTTGACGCACATACTCAAAAATACCTTCCTATTTTTGGATATAAACTCGGTTTAACATGAAAGTAGAGAAACACGAGTCTCAACGCGAGATTTTTATATGAGTTACGCATTCTTTCTTTATGGTTTTAATTGAAATAGAACGCAAAACGCAGGTATTATACAATCACACCCAATGTTGTCTATAATTATGCAGTCTAGGGCGGTACATACCTGCCTAGTACGAGAAAATATATTCACTCTCGACTGACATACGCCCGCCTTCACAAACATTACTATGAGGTCTCACAATGCGCGTGGATGCACAGGGTGACACACGAACCAATAACAGAGCTCTATTCAACGCTGTACGTTTGATTTGCGTTATTAAGCTAGCATCGTTTATCACGGGACTATTCCCACCTCTCTTTCCCACCACTGCAACTCCTGTGTAGCGAGGATCTACAGCTTGACCGCCAATAAAAACCCAACCAGTGAAGGTCAAATTTGTCCCGGGGGAAAGTTAAACTGTCATTGGACCCGCAACGAAATTAATCAGAAGAACCATAGGAGGAGTTCGAAGTTAAGGTTCGACTTCCCTCCGTTGCAAAGCGGATGACAGGTGACAAACAAAGGTTTAGTAACCTTTATGAAAAGATATGCACCACGGACAATAAACATTAAAAGAGGGCCTATCTTTAAGCATCGTTTGTAAATACGGGCGATAATGTTTTGGAAAGTTATCGAAAGATATACTGTAACTTTATTCGCAAAAAACACCTCTGTAATCTGCATTAGCCATATTCTTCTGACGTCATCTGCGAAAGTGGATCCGCGCCATTTGTCAAGCAAACTATGGCATCCATGGCCCCACCAAGGGCGAGGGGAGCCGTGACCTTGGACGCGGCGCCGCGGAGGCTGGCGGATAGGCTGTGTTTGCCAGAATTCGGGATTTGGAAGACAAATGACACTGTGAACTTGGGATATCTTATGGCGTTTGACCAACGGATAGTGTAAGGGATGATGGCGTTTGGTCACATTGGTATTTAGTAAATACTAACGAAGAACGTTAATACATGAGGGGTTTGCATTTTTAGTGCTATCATCATCTCAGCCATAGGACGTCCACTGCTGAACATAGGCCTCTCCCAATGCTTTCCATGTTGCCCGGTTGGTAGCGGCCTGCGTCCAGCGCATTCCTGCTACCTTTATGATGTGTCGTCGGTCCACCTTGTGGGTGGACGTCCGATTTTTAGTGCTAAATTAACCACAAATATAGTAAACTTAAAAAAATATAAACTAAAATGCAGGCAAGCGAAAGGTCGTGAATTCAAGTCCTATCTGAGGCAGATTCTTTTTCTTTACTAACCAATATATCTCCTTATCTGTATCACACAAACTTATAAAGCAAAAATGTATCCAGTGGATGACTTTAACACACAATATTGTGAACTTTACTCCAATGAAATTAACTTCAAATCGCTCAAGTGTTTTTTCTTGGGGCATCATTTTGCAGTAAAATTGTTCTGAAAAAAAAACTGTTTATGTATGTAGATTGATTGTGGCAAGAAATACAAAAAGTTTCACGGCCAAGTCCAAATTCTCAGTGGTCCTTACAAAGAAATCAAAGAACCTTGGCAACTGATGATGCGTTGCTCTTGGATGTTTGCCCGAAGGTCCAAGGTTCGATTCCCTGCTATGGGAAATATATCGCTGAGTCATGTTATCTATGACCTCCAAATAGTCATATTTTATTGCTCTTTTATAAGACATTCGTTATTATCAGTAGGCTTTTGTGCCAAAAAAAGATATTAGCATATACTTTAGAATATTTATAGGCTTCATTATTGGGTTTCTGCCAACCTACATTTGGAAAGTTTTTCTATTTACCGTTGACTAGTCTTTTAGTGTGGTTAATAATGTACTTACATTGGATTGGTAGGTACCTAATAAGTAACCTAAGTAGGTAAATTCAATTCTTATCTATATCATAAACCATAACTGATTATACCTATACAAAATTGATAGCGAATGAATGGATTTGTCGACAGACATCTTAAAAAGGCTTAATACCAAAACATTAAGGTCATTTCGAAGTCTACGTACTTAATAGTTTTCAAAAATGGGTCTCGACGCTGCATTTCTGAGTACTATGTTTCTCTATATCAATTGTAATGGAATGGAACGCGAAAGCCTAAAATTTCAAACTAATTAAAAACTACTCACAATTACAACTGTACCACGACGGAGCACTTCCACGAATTCGCGTCCATTTAGAAAATTAGCGAGTTTCGGCGCACGCGAAGCGGTGCAACACAAAAACGTTTATCTCCGCGATTGTCGCTGCCGCATCGTCCGGCATACGTCAGGGACGTGGAGCTTGGAAGAGGGTGGATAAGGTGTAAATTCTGTCTTCTTTCTTTAAAGTTAGATACAACAGTATCTTATTAAAAGCTATACGCAGCGTAAATTCAACGTCAAACATCCCTATCGACGCCATACGCCGACGTCAACGCCTCTTCGATGAAAAATATCAACTTGATATCGGGTCAGCGCAAAGATTACGTCTCGGGAAATAACATCTATCAGGCTAATCACAAACATGAATCTAACTTCGATAGCATCAGGTGTATAATATGTACATAGTTTGACTTTGTAGATTTAAAATAAGGGTCGTTTTAAAAAAATTAAAGCCGCGAGAAATTTTCTGCTACAAACTGAGTTTGTATTCTGATTTTATTAGTGTCTATCACAGTTGAGCTTAAAATAAAATATCTACGAGCCTATTCAATCCATGATCAATGACAGTTTAAATTTCCCCCGGGACAAACTTGAACTTCATTGGTTGGGTTTTTGTGGCGGTCAAGCTGTAGATCCTGGCTACACAGGAGTTGCAGTGGTGGGAACGAGAGGTGGGAATAGTCCCGTGAGCCTATTCAATCCATGTTTGTTTTAAATCCAGCTTATGCTCGCGTTGATTTTGTTTTAGGTTTAAAAAAATGCTTTTATTCTTTTGAAAATAAAACACAAAGCCAAAATGGAAGTAGAGGTTAAATATTTTTTTAAGGGATACCTTACAGATACAAGCATTTTATTTACTTTTATTTAAAACAAGCGGCCGCCCGCGACTTCGTACGCGTGGATCCCGTTTTTTACGTTGAGCGGTGGAGTTTCGTAAAATCCTTTCTTAGCGGATGCCTACGTCATAACATCTACCTGCATGCCAAATTTCAGCCCGATCCGTCCAGTGGTTTGGGCTGTGCGTTGATAGATCACTATGTCAGTCAGTCAGTCAGTCAATCAGTCAGTCACTTTTGAGTTACATATATTTAGACTAGCTGTGTCCGCTGCTTAGTAAAATAGTTTGAATAAATATTTCCCATTTTTGCCAAACTTTTTTTGACTGCTCCGCCCCTATTGGCTGTAGGGTGATGTTATATAGCCTAAAGCCTTCCTTGTTAAATACATTTTTTTAATCGGGCCAGTATTTCCTTGGATGAGCACGTTCAAACAAACAAACTCTTCAGCTTTATGATATTAGTGTATGATACCTACAAAATTAATGTCATATCCATTTATTTATGACTTTGCGAAAGCGTCCTACTTTAGGCGTTGCGTTCATTCCGAGCAAAAAGATACTTCATGATATATTCCGGAGGCTGCTACGTATGAAAAGCCAAGTCCAAAACTTTTATTTTATCTAACTTCATAAAATGTGACAGTCACTGAAAGTTAGAAGATTTTTCCACGAATAAGTAGTTTGTTATGTTTAAAATAGATGCTCTGTCTCATACAAAAGCATGAGTTGAGAAACTTTGTAGTCGCCTACGCTGTGCCTACGCCGTTGATTGATAATAAATTCTGTCAAGTGTGAGTTGAAACTGTACACGAAGGTTTTGATATCGTCGTGTAAAATGTACCTAACTCTTGTCCAACAGTGGACGTCATTTGCCTGAGACGAACGAACGAAGACTTTTAAGGTTCGGCCAAACCAACGCGATCAACCGGCGTGCAGCGATGGCGATCAATGCATTAAGGTCTGGTCGCCATCGCTGCACGGCGGCTGATCGCGGTGTGATCGCGTTGGTTTGTCCGAACCCTTATACAGAATGAAAAACACGTTTTTTGTAATGACCCTTTATGAACAAACTGACGCATTCTGCTCCCTTTTAATTTTTTAATTTTATTTTTTATTGTTTTTTGTTAATTCTATGAAAGGTTAGACTGATAAATATTAAAAAAGATACTTGAGTGTAGTTAAGGGGGCAGTATCTGGGTTTTTGAACATTTAACTATCAACAGAACAGTTAACTATCAAAGTTTTTCAAACTTACGAAGTTTTTAAAAATTTTACTGCAATATTTTACATTTATACTTAGCACATTCTTCGCCGCTGCCAGGATTTACGGCGGTGTTTACGTCCCATATACTGACGTATTAGGAGATATACCTGCCTCGCTCTGACTCCGGAGAAATTGATACTTATTTGTTATGGCGGAACAACAGTCATTTGTTACTTGTGAGGCTAAAGATGTGGAATTATTGCTAGAGTTCAGATTGGTGCTTAGATATTTCACTTGTATAGTTTTACCTACACTATTACCCGTATTCACAAACATTACTATGAGGTCCCACAGTGCGCGTGGACGCACAGGGTGACACACGAACCAATCACAGAGCTGTATTCAACGCTGTGCGTTCGATTTGCTGCTTCACTTAAGAAAGTATCGTTCGTGAATAATGCCCGTTTTCACCATCAATCCCTAATTTTTAAGTGACTCCTATGGTAACACATAACAGGAATTTGGTTTTCATAGGGGTCACTTAAAAATTAGGGAAAACGGGCTAAATCTTCTAATAATAAAGTTTAAATCAATTAAGTGGATTATCGGATGTTTCATAACAACTTAAAAATATTTTTATTCTTAAGAGAAAACAAACAAGATTATTACTTTTTTCGTAGTAAGTATTTTTAGATTAACGTTGGTACACAGATTAATAGGTATATTTTTGTTGCATCGCAAGTCTAGATAACATTTCAGGCATTCTACTCAACAAATAAAATACCGTAGTTTTAGATATTTATTTCACTAGGTATTATTTATCTTTCGAAAGTGCCCGGATATCTGCAGTCCGCGAGGAATGGCGAGGAACATCACTCATCGTGATTCACAATGATGACCACGACCACTCTGACAAGAGTGTAAGACCGAAGAGAAGAAGAAGAAAATTATTTCTTACATTTACTATCTGCCAGATATCTCTAACCATCTAAATCCAAAATTATTGTTTAAACAAATAAATTCATAAATACTTTCAGGTACTTTAATAGTAACTACTGAAATATTCCCTAAGTAAAATAAAATTTTCTTCTAGGTATATCATACCCTGTTCTGGGTATGAAGTTTCGGTTATGGATACGGTTACGGATATTAGAATAATATACCGGTTTCGGTTACGGTTACGGATATGAAATCATTTCGGATTATCCGAAAGTTTCGAATAATTTCGTTACGGATATTAAAGGACATTGTCAGAAACCGCCTTAGATTCCTGGGCACAGCACTAAAGTATCAAAATTAATCTCTTACTTTTTGAATACTTAAATATTTTTTAGATTGTAACGGACACTTGAGGATTAGAAAATGAAATAATAAAAGTCTTTTATATGTATTCCATAATACTATGACGACATCCGGACATTTTAGGGCGTGGCCTGCTCCATATCCTATGAAGTTCCATAATTTTTGTCGATAAAATCTATGTAAAATCGGCACAAGGCAATGCCGTACTTCATTGTTAGGAATCCATGTAATAGTGATGTTGACTGCGGTCATCATAGACAATAAGATACCGATCTTGTAAATAAAATAAATCGTCCAAATTGCTACAGTATAACTAGATTTTAATTAAAAGTTAAAAATATATTGCACGATACTACAAGAAGCTATCTAATGTGTCCAACTGGTCGAAGGTCATGAATAAAATAAAAAGAATTGTGATCATAACACTGATATAGACAATGACAACAATATGGGATCATCTTTAATATATCTGTAACAGTTTCAAAATCCGATGAAAAATCCAATGCCGCTTAAAGTGAGAGAAATGTCTAAAGTTCTAATAGAATTGAAAATTTTATTCGCTCAAAATGCTTATAACAATAAATTGGTAATACATTTCAAATATTAAGTACCTTTATAATGTATCGATAGAACCAAAATGATGTCCTCTCAGCTTGGAAAGGGAAAACCCAGGATTGGGGGAGCGCTCCAGGCAATTTTCAGAACATTTCATGTAAATAATATTTATTTTATTATTAAAATTGAATATTTTGATATTGATAAAATTGAATATATCATTCGATTCAAATTCCGAATATTTTTCAATCAATAATAATTATCGAGAATTATTAATAATATTCAATTAAAAGTTGTTCAATCCCTAGTCATGCATAGACTAAGACGGTAACCATGGAGATAGTTAGTTTGGTAAGTCACGTGTTAAATGTCAAGAGTGGAAAGTAAACATAGGATTCATGTTATTTATTTACGTGCAAAATGTAAGTAAGTAAATCATAAAAGTGGAACGCCGAGCTATTTCCAAAACCCGTCCAATATTATAATACAATTTGGCTGCGACAACTACAATACAGAACATCTCCCAAATCGATGTGCATAAAATAATATAATACAATACTAGTAAGTAAGAGGTTATGATAACAATATTGCTATTAATAAGTTTATAGAATTGGTCCGCCAGGAATAATTGTTCTTACATAAAGATTTGTGTCATTTAGAACCTAGAAAGTATTTTTTCGGCACTGTTGATCTAACGGCGAACAATGTATGGAGAACGAACATTGTCCTTTAAAAAATGTAAAATTGAAATAGTAAGATGCTGCGCCGCCCTTTATCCGAAACTATCCGAAACTTTTGAATCGGTTTCGGTTACGGTAACGGATATTTTTTTATTTCGGGTATCCGATAGTTTCGGTTACGGTTATGGATTATCTCTATATAAATTTCTTTACTGTTTTTAACTTGATAGTTTAAGCAAAATTCGTTAATGCTGTGGATAACCTTTTTGGCCTAATTAGTTTAAGAAAAATATTTGATTTAAGTCTATTATATGTGTCGGCTGTTGTTATTCCAAATAAAAAAATAAAAAAAAAATATCCATAACATCCCTGATCATAACCTACATAAATCAGTGCTTTCAAAAAGCTTATTTCTTGCGAACAAAATGACCCACGTGTGAAGGCTTTCGTCGCGTGCTTGGCCGCCATATTTTATTCAGGCTAATAAGCGCCTATGATTAACTCTACGACGGATAAATGTGGCTTGTCATTCAAGAAGGACAAGTTTTAGGGGACCGTGGGTAGACGACTTTTGAAAACTTTCAAAGTCATGGTATCATGTTTGTAATAATAAATTGTTTGTATTTGTTCGTTCATTCGTTTGTTCCAGCCAAATGACGTCCACTGCTGGACAAAGGCCTCCCCCTAGGATTTCCATAAACACTGTTGCCGATGGTACATTCTTATAAAATAAACTTTTGTCTCAAGAAAATATAGTATGATTATGTTTCCTAATTATAGTCCGTCTAATATCTACTTATAATAATGTAACGAACCACAGTGAAGTTATGGTAACTAGACAGCTTACCTAAGCTATTCAGCATTGAATAAATAATAAAGAAAAATGAAACAGTTGTAATTAAGTAGGTATTATGTAATGTCCCATCTATACGTACAACTCCAGAAACTGATATTTTTCTCATGTGCAAGAGTCACACCCATATTCACAAACGATGCTTGCCTAAGTGAAGCAGCAAATCGAACGCACAGCGTTGAATAGAGCTCTGTTATTGATTCATTATGTCAACCTGTGCGTCCACGCGCACTGTGAGACCTCATAAATGTTTGTGAATTCGGGCGTCGCGTCAGTGAGTGTAATGAGTCTACGAAATGTATACTTCTAAATTTAAATTGTTACACAAATTCACAAGCTCCTGACTTCTGTGGTACCCAGCAATAATATGTTTAACAATTCAGTTAAATTGTAGGATCCTACAATAATAGCTATATTAGGGCCCTTTCCCACGTCTGTCTGTTTTCGACACGGACTGTCGTGTTTGTGTTTGAAATTCGAATTACAAATTCGAACGGATCGGTTTTTTGCGGGACACTGCTTGTGAATTCGTTCGTTTGTTTCAGCCGAAAGACGTCCACTGCTGGACAAAGGCCTCCCCCAAGGATTTCCACAAAGACCGGTCCTGCGCCTCTCGCATCCAGGCGCCTCCCGCGACCTTCACCAGATCGTTGGTCCACCTAGTGGAAGACTTGCCCACGCTACGTCTTCTGGCTCGTGGTCGCCACTCAAGAACTTTCCTGCCCCTGCCCTGGCCGTCAGCTCTACGAGCTATGTGCCCTGCCCACTGCCACTTGATTTTAGCGATTCTGCGGGCTATGACGTCAGTCACTCTGGTTCTCCTACGGATCACCTCATTTCTGATTCGATCACGCAGGGAAACTCCGAGCATAGCACGCACCATCGCCCTTTGCGTGACCTTGAGTCTTTTTATGAGGCCTATAGTAAGCGACCACGTCTCAGGTCCGTATACCATCACTGGCAACACAAACTGGTCAAAGACTTTTGACTTTAGACACTGCGGTATTTCGGATGTGAGAATGCTTGTGAATGCTAATGTTAAAACACGTATACGAATAAACTAAACGGGATCCTGCATAAAACAGAAAAAGCGTTTCCATTCGATGGTATTTGACATGTTTAGGAATAGGTACGTAGGTAGGTACCTTTAAGACCTATTTTCAACCAGCCCGAATTTTCCCGTCGCAAACAGTATCAAAACACGCAAAATATTCCGTGACGTTTGACGTTTATCGCCGACAAATCACCACAGATAATGTTCGTGGCGCGCGTTGTCAGAAAAAGGCCACTCGTGCGGAGTTATGATACACTTAATTATCACTTTGGAGTTATATTTTTCACACTCGGGGTTAATTTATGGGTGGGTCATGGTAATAAGGGAGGTACGGTGTTGCTTTAAGTGAATTTTTTGGCGGTGTATTTTTTTTTTAAATTGAAATGTGGCACAGGAATACCTCCTTTCGCATTTGATAGAATTTTCCAATTGGAAAAAAATTGTTAATATTCCATTTCCTATATTGTATCAAATAATTATATTAGTTAGTTGCATTACGATCACGGAAAACCGTGATAGATGGCGCTATTTTATTTTATGCTATTAGTGCCTAGTATAATACATAGAAAGGTCCATACAGTCTCAGTTCATTATATTGACTACCAGTAGGATTCGAACCCGCAGTCTAGGTACTTCATTACACAAACCACCAGGTCACTCGAATCGCCGCGAATTTCATATAATATTTATTTAACAACAGATTCTGTCGACAAAGTGAGGTGCAAAAAAAAAAACAAAAGAAAACAAACACATGTTCCATTTTTAAAATTCGCAACTGTCAGCGAGTTAGCGCATAAAGCATTAAAAGGTTGTATGCCTTTGCCACTATTAAAAAACAAAAATTATCGAAGGTGGACGCTTCCATTTTCAAATTAGTGTCAAATTGATATGCGTCCGCGTCGTTGTGAGTACTTTAGTTGTTCGCAATTTTTATGAATGGGCGCACGTAATTTACTTACCAAGTGATAATTTGTGATTTTTGTGTTTTCCATTAAGTTAATAAGTGCTGTGAGTGTGTGATACTATAATATTTCAAGATTATGACAGTTGAAGGTCCAAGGTCCAAGGTCCAAGGTACATGGACGAATTTCTTGATCATTCAAATACCTGCCTTGTTATGCATAAAAAATTGAGGTAAAGTTAGACACTCAAGTATTACAAACTCACTATTTGAATTAAATTAGCAGAAGTGCCGGGAGATTTTCCCGTCACGCCAGCCTCAATGACATCATACGCAGGTCTCTTTCTAGCGCTTCCGTACCGGCCATTCTTGAACCAAATGGCCTGGTTCGAAGTGATGGTAAGAGACCTGATGGTATGACTTTGGTTCCATGGAAGGTGGGACGGCCACTAGTGTGGGATGCAACCTGCGTAGACACACTGGCACCGTCTCATCTTCCGCAAACCTCGTCTGGGGCTGGTACTGCCGCTGCATCAGCGGAATCCCTCAAGCGACGCAAATATGTAGGTCTTAGTAGTACCTACATGTTTGAGCCATTTGGGGTCGAGACGCTAGGTCCGTGGGGACCAAGTGCTCATCGCCTGTACAGGGAATTAGCCAAGCGGCTGATTGACTGTACAGGTGATAGAAGAGCTGGCGCATTTCTTGGCCAACGAATCAGTTTGGCCATTCAGCGCGGAAATGCAGCCAGCATTCTGGGCACCATGTCGCGTTGTTTGGACAGCGATTTGGGACATATTTTTTATTTGTAAATATTTGTAAATATTTAGTCTATGTAGGTTAATTATTTGTATTATTCTTAATCTCCTAATTCTATACTTTTAATAAACTTCAGATTCAAATAATAAAAAATTACAATAAAAGAATTAGCAAAGTAAAATATGATTTGATAAAAATCTTGATAATTTAAATGTCAGCTAGTAGCCATTTTTTTAATATACCTTTGAAAGTATTAATTTATACATATAATTTGTTGTATTCATCCAATCGTTCCCTTCGTAGCAACAACAGGAGCCGCTAAACAACAAGTTAAGGGCAGATTAAAGTGACGGGACGTTTTCTTCTGCGCAATTAACCCGGGATTCGCCGTTAAGGGCACGCCGCAGATAAAACACATTTCTATCTTGATGGCCGCGTCCTTGACATATCTTGACATAAAGACCTTTGGTACAGTCGACAGCACTTCATGCTATTTGTTGGAAAACTGGCCCATTACTTTTTAATAAGATGTTGTACCACCTACTATTTGGTTTGATTTTTATGTCTTTACTACTAAATAGGTTCTGCTAAAGTGAGATATTCGTCACTTTTTGTACTCGTTGATATTGACATTATAAATTCATTCAGTCGGTTGCAACCAAATACAGGGTGGAATTTTGTAATGCCACCTGGAGGGAAAGTACTCTTAATACTGCAGATAGAAAATTTTACTGAAAGAAAACATTCCTTTATTTTTGAAAAGAAAGGGAACTGCATTCAAAGATTTTCGAAATTTTTTCGAAAATTCACTACCATACCATGCAATTTTCTGTTACATAATTAAGATAATTTAAGATTTCATGGTCTTCCTTTCATTTGATTTATCAAGTTTGTTAGAGAGATTCATCCTTATACTTGACCCTAACGATCTATGTAATAAAAATACAGGTTGTTTTCTTTTACAGGCTGGTATCCTGAAAGCTGAAGCTGATTTCAACGCTCCAACGATCATGTAAGTACCTAGTACGTAATTAATTTTAGGGTCCTTTTCATGAAGACAATTATTTAAATATCATGAAAAAGTATAGAAATGACAGATTTTTGTGATAGGAATAAAATAATGTCCTTAATTTTTGTAAACTAGTTTCATGAAAAGGACTCACCTTTAGTTTACATATTCAAACATAGCTTGTGATTGCGTATCAATATTTATATCATTAACTTGTAAATTGTAATACACTTTGATATTCAAATATGCTATAACCATAATCCCCAACGTGTGTAAATTTATGAGGAGGTTCCCATGAAAGTAAGGCTCAAACCACATTAACTGCTTTCTAAAATACCTAGTCATAGATTTATTTATTTGAGACTAGGTCTAGAAGCACCTAAAATAGCACATAATTAATTAAAACTGCGGTTAAAGAAGCTTTTAATCTATCTAGCGTAGAAATTTAATGGAATTAATTATAGATTTTTCTGCCCCAGTCTACCTTTTCCTCCGGCTATTTTCATATACTTTTACTCGTCAATACTTTTGGCTAGGTTCCTGGAGGATGAAGAGTTTAAAGGAATTTACCTACGTTCATTACAACTACATACTTTCAAGTACCTAACTATTATAGTTATAGTCTTATCTTTTCACCTTTCTTAAGATGAACATTTACTCGTAGTTATAAAAATGTAGTTTTGTGAGTATGCCCAATAATTTTTGACCTTACTTTATTCTTTGAGCTCAAATTGTGACATACAATTTCATTTCTTTCTTCTTCGTCGCTACACTCTTGCCGGAGTGGTCGTGGTCGTCACACCCGGTCCGGTGGCAAGCCTCATAATCCGTCGCCATTCCTCCCGCACTGCAGCCTTGCGCTGGATTGACCAGGTCAAAACCGCACTCAAGTCAATAGCCCACTCCACGAGTGCACAAGAAAGGTTGCGTTCCATTTCACACGAAGTTAATAAATATAATGCGCTCGTGCCCTAAAAGAAGAGTGTTCAAACATGCATCAATTCCGCTAAAAGTTCCTGAATGAAAAGGAAACAAGGCGGTGACGTTATAGTGCCAGCGTGATTTATGGGGGATGTTACAAGCCCGCGGAGTTTCGGAGATAGGCTCCGGTACTTTTTTGGGGACCCATATCTCAAGCTTAAAGAAAACCTTCAAGAATTAATCTGATGTTTATGTATCAGACTGAAAGTCTTGAAAATACTGAGTATACTTTTGCGGAATCTGGTAGTTTAAGAAAATCAAATTTCTCAATTTGACAAAGCCGTACGTACGTGAGTAGTCAAAGAGTTAGAGAACAGATGTAAAGGGGAGTGAAATCGAAATCAAAATCTTATGTGTGGACCAAATGGTCTTACTGAACCTATTTAATTTCATTCCTGAAGATAAGTGAGTCAAACTATAGTCTGGTCTGCGAGCACGTAGAATTTTGTAAGATGGGTAGCTTTGGGTCATTGGACAAAATTCTACGTGCTCACAGACCGGGCTTTAATTGAACTTATTTTTTATTGCTTAGCGTATCAATATGCAAATCAAGTAGTAGGTAGTTGACAGTGCTTTACACCGTTGCCTATTCAAAGTCGTAATAATATTACGTAAATCAGTCAAGATATTATCTTGACTGAGTTTCCTGCGCTTTTTTTTTGTCAGCATTGAACTATTTACTGTCCTAAAGCAGTGGTAGGGTAATACTGGGACGTGTAAAAGCGCTTTATAAAAGCTTATTTGCAGAAATAAATGATTTTCTTTACATTTATTAGGTTTTCAAAATCTTTCAGTAGTCGTCGCCTTAACAGCCCCTTAATCGTGCGGCTTTCTTAAACTCGTCGCGTACCTCGTGGACTTGTCTCCAATTACGGTTCTAAGAGCCCAGCATTAACCCTTAGCTCGCACTGAACGGGGTACACTCGGCTCATTTATATTCCTGATTTTAAAATACATTTAAAATTACAACTGCGTTAAATGGTGCTTCAAAATTCGGCAGGGTGAAGAAAAGCTATGTTTCCTTGTTTTCTGTTTCGCTTCATTGCTCAAAACGGATGCACAAAGAGAAGGTATGATCTACAATGGTATTTCGCGTATAATTCATAATATTAACAAAATATTTCCACATTTTTTATGCAGAAATAAGCAGGTATTTGTCTGCAACCACACCGTTAATCAACATGCGATTTAGAATGTTCTTGTCAGTAGATTGTTTCCTGTGATTTCATAAAAACGCAATGAATAAAACTCAAATAATTATTTCCGATAAACAATCGTTAAGATTAGTGTGGTGTACAGTGTTTTAGGTGGTGTTCACCATATTATAATAATGTTAAATTTGAAGTGAAAATCCTTACCTAAACCATAGAATCAATGACGCTTAAAAAAATGCTTGCTAATTGAGCTTCAACAATTTATTTTCTTTCCTTACTAAAAAACACGTAGTATTCGTGGACCAAACAGAAAATGATTTATGAAAAACCAGCAGTCCAAACATTTTCTCGCAGAAAACAATAATAAAACATAGTTTTATCAGTAAAAGCTTTTCCAAACAATCTCGCGAGGACGCAACGCGCGCTCCCGCGGGACAATCATGTTTGTCCACGAACAGCTATGTTTTAGTATTCGCTCAGAGTAAAATATGGCGGAATCCACACTGGATGGACAAATAAAATTATTTGCAGGATGATAAGAGTGCAAAATAGGAGCAGAAGACAGTCTATGTTACATACAAAGTGCGCTCGGGCAACGTACACATAGGCAACGCTCACGTGCACAATATCGCCAATATTCACAAAACAGTCTTTGCTGATTCTATCAATGCTACCCGCTTGAGACGCGTCTGTATGTTTATGCAAAATGAAGTGCTTACAGGTGATTGCCTTCTGTTATTATTTATTTTGTGATAAGTGTAAGGCCACATGCACAGCTTTGCGTAGTTTGTAGTAAAGCTTAGTTTAAGCCAGACTAACATGGTTAACAACATACTAAAATTTGGTGCCGGTATCACAAAGTGAACTACTTACCCCATACAAATTTTACTCTAAGCAAACAGACTATAGAGCGTTGAACTTTGGCCATCGGAAACACATTTCCCAATATGACGTGCAATTGAGTGATGTATACACTTTTTATATACTTTTCTTCTAGCTAGAAAGTTAACATAGTTAAAATGTCTAGCGTTCTCCTGGCAAAGGC
This sequence comes from Ostrinia nubilalis, assembly GCF_963855985.1. Taxonomy (NCBI): domain Eukaryota; kingdom Metazoa; phylum Arthropoda; class Insecta; order Lepidoptera; family Crambidae; genus Ostrinia; species Ostrinia nubilalis. The sequence continues at coordinate 564,279 of NC_087111.1, read as the reverse complement.
ACCATGATACAACAATGTACTACATTTACTACTACATTTACCTAACACTTATTATATTTCATCATTTACTTTTAATTCCTTCAAATTAAAAACAGACTTCTCCGCGGTCAAATAACAACAACCAGTCTGTTTTTACGGACTTTTATTTTACAGATTAAAATTAAAAATGTTTAATAACATTTCACTGCATTCTATACACTATATCTTATTTAACACCTTCCTTTCGAATGCACAGAGCGAGCGAACGTGCCACATGGTGCCTTAGAAATTCCACGTAGTTGTTGAAAACATTTCACGCCAGATGTTCACTTAGTATATCCAAGACTTTGTGAATCTTCCTTCTGGATGGCACAGCAGCACGCTGATTTAAGATCTTATGGTATAATCACTATTTATTTAGGCTATTCCATTTTGATTTATGCTGGATTTCTATACTTAATCCTAATCTAAATCCGTCCGTCCACTGTCAAATTTCAATATGTTTTTAGTCAAAATATCTGCGGTTTTCGGTGTTTTTACATTTTCATATTGTTTATAAGACTATTTAAACAATATTAAAGTGTAAATGCATCGAATAATACGGGAAACGGGCGTTAATCGACAAAGTTGCTAGCAACGATAGGAAAAACTATGTCATTGATCATGCTTGGTGATACAATTGCAAATAGGCTTATAATTATCTAAATATAATGGGAAACCTAATTAGTCAGAGAACATGAAACAAAACAGGCCTTTGTATATTCTACTTACCATAAATTAAATAACCGCTACATGAAAAATAACGGCTATTTGAACCCACATCTTAGTTCTGGCTGTCGACTGCCATCATACTTTCGTATCCCTAATACCTTCACACGTTTATCTCAGCCATTTGTTTTCAAAGTGCTCAATTTCCTTAATTCTGCGTTGTCCCAAAGGCCTTTAGACGGTACAGAACAACACGTAGTAACGCCAAAAAACTAAGCCCCAGTCACGTAGAGCCCCGGGATATTACAGGGTACAGTTGAGAAACTCCGTAACGAATGCAAACGGGAAGGACAGAGGCGGAGTGAGGTCGAGCCGTGGGCTTTTAAATTAAACTTGTGGCTGTCGTCATTACACTCTTGACAGAGTGGTTGTGACTGTCACCAGTTGTGAATTTTTGGGGGATGTTGCCCTCTTTATATCTCGGCATTTTTCGCTATTTCTTTCATAATGGTGGTCTAGATATTATATACTATTAAACTCTTGAAAATTTTATAATATGTCCTCTATTTTCTAACTAAGAAAACCTTGTGTAAAAGGACAAGTCTAGCACATACAACGGATATAAATAAAACTTATTTAATCGTAGAAAACCTCCAGTCCAAAACAAACAGATAATTTGTTCTGTTCATGCGCACAAATTAATACATTATTTAAATGGGAATACTGACTTTGCAATGATGTGAATATTTATAAAGATGGGTTTGGATTTATTTTAGAGCAATAAAATAGAAACTTCACAAACTTTATTACAATTTTGTTTTCTTTTACTACACAACGAATTTTCGTATTTCATGTCCCCGATACGGCCCTGTGACAGATAACGCAATAATGATAACCGACTTTTTATTCGTCCCAGACGGGAGGCGCTGGATAAGCTGAATTTGTTAATATGAGTAACCTAAACATTCTTGTTTTTATTTACGACAATTTCCGAGTGTTTTGATGAGGTAACTACATTTTTTAGGTATAATTAGATATTTACTTAGGTTTTTTTCTTGGTTTGTAACTTTGCTTTAATGAAATTATAGGCTGAGTTGCACCACTTTATTTTAACCCTAACAATAATGTGCCTTTTGTATACAGTTTCACAGATTTTTGACGTTTGTCAAAATTAAAGAAAGATGGTGCAACTCAGCCTAAGTAATGAGATATGGGTGTATTATAATCTGAGAGTCTGAGATGAAGTATTTTCTATACTAGCGCTTTATTTTTTTCGCTATCTCTATTAGGTTTTTTCTAAATTTTAGTTGTCATTACCGACTATTAATAAATTATCAGTTTGCCAATATGACCTTGCTATGCCTTGCGACTTAATACAATCATAAGTCGTAATCAAATATCTTACTGAAATGAAACACTCTTGTAGGTTGTTCTAACTTGTATTTCAGCACCACTGATTTACACAATTCCGACATTATGACGTCATCTTAATAGTACCTCTTGCTTTGAACGCTCAAATCGAACTGACTGTCCAGCGGCATGCCAGCGATAAGGTAACTTCCCCTTCCATGAGTGAAAGTCGACCGGTTCAAAACGACTTATCGACGGCATGCCCCGGAACTAGTCAAATGCAATACTTATTTCATAATTAGCTGTTTTTTAATTTTTAAAATACTAAAATGTATACAATAAAAATCTAAAATAATTAAATTAAATAATAAATATGAAATAATTGGATGTAATACACAATAAATTCTAAAATCATTCTAATGTCTGCAAAATGCCTAGGAAGTAATCAAATAAAGTATTTTAATTTAATAATGGGTTTTTGGGTTCTTCTAAAATACAATAAAAATACTAAAATTGTTGCGATAACTATTTAAAAGTAACCAATAATCGTATAAAATACAATATAAATTCTAAAATCATTACATTCGGCCATCCGACACCGTGATGCCTCCCGGCATTCACGTCTAATAAGGATTTATTCTAAAATCATTAATATTACTTTTCAAAACAATGTGGAGCATATATCGCACCCTTAATAATGAATGGGCACAACTCCAAAATTCAGTTTTTTGGGAAAAGCCAAAAAACCAATCGGCGGATCGCGGTTTTTTACATAATTGGCTCTAAAATCTTTATTTTATCAGCTACAACTTTGAAATTAAGCATACTTCATCACTGGTATCTGTTATATAATTTGACATAAGACATTTTTGAAAATATTGATTATGAGTATTTAAAAAAATTGTTTAAAAAAATATTTCAAAGTTAGGCCTTTATTTTACTATTTCTGTTGTAGTGATTTTGGGTATTACTTGTACTTGTGCCCATCTAATCCTTAGGCTGAATTGTTTTATATGGCATATTCCCTAATATTGCTCTCTAATATTTAAAAATAAGTGTATTATTCGATTTTTATATTGATTTACGCCCAATAACATTGGGGACAGTTATTGTGCGGTATAGTAGCTTATAGCCAATTCAGTATAAGAGTAGGGTGCTGAATACTAGAAAATTATTAGATATGTCGAATTAGATTAAAATAAAGACTATTAGCTATTTCTCTGAGAAAAACGACATGAAAATACTAATTTTATGCATTCAAAATATTTTTACTTAGATAGATAGGGACTCTTACCCTATAAAAAATATGCTTTTCATCAAATCAAGAAAAAACCTACAAAAACTTTTTCTGTAAGGTTTTCTGTTATGGATTTGTAAGGTACTGGCTGTTGGACTTTAATCACTTATTAAAGTCCAACAGCCAGTACCTTGGTATCTTTTTTCCACTATCCTGCTGTCCTGGTGGAAGGAACCGTTCTCCTTGTCCCTTACTATAATCACCCACATTATGTGGGAATCAGTTCAAATGGCTATTGTAAAAAATACAATTTAATACTCAAATTGGCGTGTGTAATTTTCGAAGGATTTTAGCAACCAATTTTGAACACAAGAATATCCATTCTGGTGTTCTAACATTCCCCAAAAAATATTTTACTACTAAAGCACCTTAGCCATGCTTCAGATTCAATTTGTGTTATATGGTTTACAAATACAGTCTTTTATAAGAGCACGGATTTGCAGTCCATCGAAGATAGCTGTTTTTAATTTTTCCGTACTCATCATCATTTTGCTTTTGATCATTTTAGTGATTAGAAAGCTCAATACATATCTTTGGCCCTCTAAATAGAAGCCCTTTACGTCCTGCTTGACTTCAGTATTGCAAAGAGTCTAGGTACACAAGGTTTACGACGATATTGGACACCCAATATTTATTATTTTGTACAATTTTTATCCCAAAGTATGCTTGGTTTGTTATCACAAACTCCGTGATCTTTTTTCTTTGCTTTTGTGTACAATATTTGCCACATATTAATAAAAACTGTTAGTGGTGTTAACACAAGATTTCATTACGAACTCATATTTTTTAAGACAAAAAGCACTTTAGAACTTAAATTTAGACAAACTGAAAATTTCAAGGTCTAATATCTGATCAGTAAAATTGTAGTAACTTAATACGTGAAAAGATAATTTTAAAATAAATTCGATGTATCCTCAGTCCTCAGAATCTGAGTGGTTAACTAGCATCAATTTATGTGACCGTGATAAATTAATGAATAATATAATTAAAAATTATAACACTATCATATTAAAGTAATTCACCTTTTGGCTGACTAGTGCGTTTATTCATAAAATAAACAAAGAAAAAGCCAACCCGAGCCCCGAGCGAACGTTAATAGCCTTAACACGTAGGTATGTCTCTTATTTTATTAATCATTAGTTTATTTGTCGGGAAGTACTTATTTCATAACCACCGCTTTATTTCTTAGCATCGCGATAAAACATTCTATAAGCTCCTAATCAACCAATAGGTATGAAAATTAATACTAAGAAGCAAATTACTTTTATAGGAGAGTTGTAAATTTAACTACAAACACCCATCCATGGTCCGCCTAACTAAAGTTAAAGTTATATTTTATAATTTTCTATGATTAACGGGACTTTATCAATGTAATAAAAATGAAAATGTAACATATTATTAGAAATATATGGAATTAATTAGTCTTAGCTCACTAACACTTACTTAAAAGTTTGTCACACAAAGGCACAACTCCAAATTGGACCACAGTCGCGAGGGCCGGATTCGACAAATATCGGCATGTCTCTGATTCAGCCCTTCTAGCGGGAAGATAGACGAAAGTATGGAAGGGGCACAAAATGTAGAACTCTTTTATCTGATCATTTTTTTCGATTTCTGTGAAAGCCATCTTGTAGAACTGACGAAAATGTGCCTCTCTAGTACAAAAAGTAAAAAACCAAAAATTTTGAGTTGTGCCCCTATATTATTAAGGGTGCGATATAGTAGAATGATAAACAATTCTATGACAACTTGTTAACAAGTGTTTTAACATTAATAATGCATTTTAGAAACTATATTCTTCATATTAAACCAGTAACAAATGTTATCTTGTAGGTAAGTACTTATACATTTTCACCTGATCTATATTATTCGTAATGACTTATTTTATAACCAATAACGGATATTTGCATGAAATTTAGATATTAATCGTTTTACTTTATAATTTTCTCAAAACTTCTCATATCGAATTATATTGGAAACTTCTCTTTTTAAATCTAAATTTTTATTTCACATAAATACACGTCCATTAAATGTTAGTACATAATCAATTTAATTACAGTGTATCTTGCCATGACTGCCATGTGAAAGTTAGTAAGTTTATAAGAACATGTCAAAACGTTAATATTATATCCAATTATATCCATTTGTAACCGTAATCTGGCAAATAATGAATTATGGTCACGATTTATGATTACACTAAAGGTACTTTCGTCAGAATTATGTATTTCTAAGGCCTTAACATAATTTTCTTCTCTACAAATTTTCCAAGTTTTTGAAACCAATAGGTACAATTACAGTGTTCTTATATTATGTGTTTCTGAATGTCTGTGATGCTCAATTTCATCACGATTAGCGCAACATATTTGCCATCTAGCTGTACGTGGGACCACTAAAAATAATTTGGTATCAACCTTACTGTATCTGCTATTTGAAGAAATTATGATGTTTGGATGGGTTGTCGTCAGATTCTATGACTAAATTTTGGTATTTGGACTATTCGCGGAACTATTTTTTTTTCTCTTTTTTTTAACGTGGTTCTTAAGGCAGCATAACCGGTAAAAACTTTTAAGTCCTAAAAGATAAATACACCTTTTTTTTAGCACACACACCACAGCTAGTGTCTCCAACTCATGGAAGTTGTCTTTCATCGACTAAAGTAAGTGACTGCTACAGAACATTAAAGACTCTTCTCTTTATCATCAAGATCTGACCTAAATATGATTTAAGAGTCCTGAATAATATTGATAAGCAGCTATGGATCAAGTTAGTCATCTATGGATTTCTGAACCCTTTTCCCTTTTGTAATGAGATAAGTGGTAGGTAATGGTGGTATTTGTACATTATTTTTCATCCTGACATCAAAGACTGCACGTGTACCTACGTCCTATCTCAGTCAGATTTATAGCAATACAATCGCGATAATTTCACAAAAGAGTATACAGCTTATCTAACTAACCAGAACGTGTCGGAACTAAGTCCGGGCTTAGTCATAATATCAGCTCTATCGAGAGTATCCATAGCTGAGGGGTCTTTTACAATTCGATTTACATGACATATTGGACATGCTCCAAAAAGCATTGAAGTAGCTATTAAAACATTTGCTTTAAGTGTTATTGGACTAGGCGACAAATTACTAAAAACGATTTCACCTTTGGCGTTGTGAATTAAAAAAAGGCTCTTTTAAACACCCGGTACTTGGCCCCCAGTTTAATTTATATATTAATATTATAAATGCGAAAGTAACTCTGTATACTTTCTTTCACTCTTAAACCACTGAACCGATTTTGATGAAATTTGGCATAGAGATTGAGTCCCGGGGAAGGACATACAAAACAAACAACTGTGACAAACAAAATTCCACGCGGGCGAACCCTCGGCGGAAAGCTATTAGCATTATAAAATATTAGTTTATCTAAACATCCGCTGTATATATTTTTTTATCACTTGATAATATAGAACCGCCTAAGGCGGGAATCGAACCCACGGCCTTAAGCTCGCCAGGTGTCAAGTTATTCAAAAAATTTAAATCGAAAGGCAACTCTAAAAGCCAGAAACTATCCTCTGTAAAATTAGAAATAACTGGTATTCACCTGTGTCCGTCATCTTCGTGGCTCTCGAAAATATTCTGGCCAGGAATTTTATAGAATGTCAGTATTCCAAACCGTGAGAAATTGCAGTTACGTGAAGTTTTGACCAATAGACGTGTTGACACCACCAGTCAATTGACGTACTTTTAAAAACTGTTAAATCAAACTCCCATAGATTTTGTATGGCACGACAAGCAAGTGACGTCACTATTTTGTGAATTTAATCAAACTACTTTTCTTAATTACAATGCGATCAAAAACGGTAATTTACAGGTCATTTCATGGGGAATGGTGTCAAATCGTCTATTGTCAGTGAAGTCTGCTATGCATCATCAATCACTAACACTTCTATAACAGCGTCAATCTCATCAACATTTTTGTTTATGTTCGCTCTAAACACAGAGGTATGACTGATGATTGACCACAACTTTTACAATTGGAATTGATATTGAAATGATCCGCCAAACTATACTTAGTTTCAGCCTCGGTTTTGCGTCAACAAGTGCACTCACTACCAACATTTAAAAGGAATTTTCATTTACCAAAACAGTCTCATATTTCTTTTTTCTGTCATTAAAATAATTACGTAAACTGTTCATCCTTTCAAGTAGTAGGATTAAAAATTTCCTCTAACAGACGTCCGTAGTTCTTAGCCAAGCCAATTAACTTTTGCAATGTCTAAGTTAAAGACAAAATTCTCTTATTTGCATTAGCTATTATAATAGCGCTCACAAAATTGTCATAAAAAAATGTAAGACTACTAAAAGAAAAACTTTAAACTTCTGCTCTTATGGAACCTTGACGTTTCATATCTTTTGCTCTACCAAAAAATGAAAAGTGACCCTAACTTAACATAACCTATCTATGAAACCTTGGTACAGGTATTAAGTTCTTTTTATAGTTACAAATTGCATGACTTTTTTTTTATGACTTCTTACAGTAATAATAATATTGTGTTTATTTGAAGTCGCTAACTGATTTAGTTCTTTTAACTGATTTAGTTCTTTGAGAAAACTAAATTAGAAGAAAAACCTTACTTCACCTAGAAACAGGTCCTATCTAGGTCAGACTAATGTAATCAGAGGTCAGAATAATTCGAAATATATTTTTGAAGTGGAATTATAGATAGACAAGATATTGTACTTGGCAAAAGTACCTACCGAAAGTCCGAACCGATGACAATTTTAAAATAAACGAATCATTAATTAATTCACTTTACTTGTGTAAAAATATTTTCTTTCAAATGTATTTTTTAGCACATTTACTTTAACGTTCCTTTATACATTATAATCGAATAATTTATTATTTTAATTATTACTATTAAAGATTTACTACATAAGCTAATATTCCCATTTTACTGTAGGTATGCGTAATATTCAATAATGTGTGCGCAATAAAAAAGACTACCAATGAAAAAAATACTTTTCTTCACTAGAGTCTATCAGAAATTTTACGAACCACATGTGGCACTGCTCTTTCAGTAGAGCTGGAAGAAGATGAGCTCCTTCGCGTATTTTTCTTCAACCTTGGCCCCATAGAAGACGATCGTGGTGGCGCCTTCTTACTGGACGACGACGACAACTTCTTCCGCTTAGCACGCTTATTTCATCGTCAGCTGACGGTATACGAGCTCCATCTTCAGTCGTCGTTGTACTCAACTGTGAAATAAAGTACTCGACGAAATAAACTGTGTCTGACCAGCATCAACTCAACATCATATGGAAGCTATGTTCATGTTATATTAAGCAAAAGTTTGATTCATTTCTTTTCCAAAAATCTAAATCTCAAAAATAAATCTAAAAAAATCTTTTGTTTGACAATTAATATTATGCTCCCTGAGCAAAGTGTAGTAAAATACCATTGTGACATGTTTCTATTATACTTATGCATCACAAATAAAGATTTTGTATTTATATTTCTATTTTATTCAGTGCGACCTACACACACAACTCATGTGACAACTGGACGGCTTCCTTGTTATGTCAGCAATAGAAGGCTTTTTATTCTAGAGACATCCTAAACAATGGGGCCCTTAAGGCGCATCTAGCCTGGTAAACTGGAGGCACGTCTAGCCTCGTCATACTAAGTCATAGTCATAGTCCAAGGCACGTCTAGCCTAATAAACTGGAGGCGTGTCTAGCCTCGTTATATTTAGTCATATTCAAAAGCGCATCTAGCCTGATAAACTAGAGGAATGTCTAGCCTCGTTATACTAAGTCATAGTCATGGTCATAGTCATAGTCAAAGTCAAAGTCAAAAGTCAAAATATCTTCATTCGTTTAGACTAATTAATAGTACTTACAAATGGTCGAATATTTTGTTCTTAAGGAACCTCTACATGTCTCATACTTAGTCATAGTCAATGGCGCATCTAGTCTGATAAACTGGAGGCACGTCTAGCCTCGTTTTACTAAGTCATAGTCCAAGGCGCATCTAGCCTAATAAACTGGAGGCGCATCGAGCCTCGATAGTCATAGTCATAGTCTAAGGCGCATCTAGCCTAATAAACTGGAGGCGCGTCCAGTCTCTCATACTTAGTCATAGTCAATGGCGCATCTAGCCTGATAAACTGGAGGCACGTCTAGCCTCGTTATACTAAGTCATAGTCATAGTCTAAGGTGCATCCAGCTTAATAAACTGGAGGCGCGTCTAGCATCGTTATACTAAGTCTTAGTCATGGTCATAGTCATGGTCATAGTCATGGTCATAGTCATAGTCTTAGTCATAGTCTAAGGCGCATCTAGCCTGATAAACTGAAGGCGCGTCTAGCCTTGTTTTAAAAATAACTATTTCATGCATTAAACGAAATATTCATACGTTTTTCTACTTGAACTTTTAAAATCAATTACTTTTTAACCAAATAAATAAAAACGTACCTTATGAGCTGTAGATCACGTACCACTTCTGAGTTGAAATGAAACACTCTTGTAGGTTGTTCTAACTTGTATTTCAGCACCACTGATTTACACAATTCCGACATTATGACGTCATCTTAATAGTACCTCTTGCTTTGAACGCTCAAATCGAACTGACTGTCCAGCGGCATGCCAGCGATAAGGTAACTTCCCCTTCCATGAGTGAAAGTCGACCGGTTCAAAACGACTTATCGACGGCATGCCCCGGAACTAGTCAAATGCAATACTTATTTCATAATTAGCTGTTTTTTAATTTTTAAAATACTAAAATGTATACAATAAAAATCTAAAATAATTAAATTAAATAATAAATATGAAATAATTGGATGTAATACACAATAAATTCTAAAATCATTCTAATGTCTGCAAAATGCCTAGGAAGTAATCAAATAAAGTATTTTAATTTAATAATGGGTTTTTGGGTTCTTCTAAAATACAATAAAAATACTAAAATTGTTGCGATAACTATTTAAAAGTAACCAATAATCGTATAAAATACAATATAAATTCTAAAATCATTACATTACCAACTTCTGCTTGCTAGCTAAGAAGTTAAGAAGAAAAAATTCTCACTGATCTCACAGTTTAGCAATCTTACTATGGGTCTAGAAGGGTCAAGGCTTTCACAGTTGTATCCTCTTAGGCCTCGTGTACATAACACCATTAGTTATTTTCGTGTAGCTAGAAAAATACCTAAAGAAAAAGACAGATGTCTTTTTCTATAGCTTGCCACTGCGACAATCTTGCCTTTTACCTGCTTGAGATTTTCTTGGTGGTTAAGTTGATTGAATATCTTGGTATAATCTGACACAGGAGTTGCAGCGCCGGGAATGAGGTGTAGGAATATAGTAACCATAATTATGGTAACTTCAACGCCGCCCTTCTATTTTATTGCTCCACTAAATGCTACCAATGACATATTTCTTGGCTTACTGTTATGCTCGTGACTAGTTTCTTTCAGCCAAATGAAGTCACTGCAAGGATTTTCACAACAACCGATTACGCGCTGCCCACATTCAGGAACTTCCCGTGACCTTCTGGGAGGTCTGCTTTACACTACGTCTTCCAGCTCGTGGTCGCCACTCGACAACTTTTTGTCCCAGCGGCCATCAGCTCTACGAGCTATGTGCCCGACTAATAATGAAACATTGACCGAAGAGTGAGTAGGCACTTACAGGGCAGATATGTACCATCCTGGACTGCATCCCACTTAACATCAGGTGCGATTGTGGTCAAATAACTGCCTTGTTATGCATAAAAAAAACAGTAACAACCGGGCAACATTTAAAGCATTGGGGGAGGCCTATGTTCAGCAGTGGACGTCCTATGGCTGAGATGATGATGAACCAGTAAGAAGTGATGTAAATGTCGTACCGTATACACTGGCCCTTAGAGGTACAAATTGCTAGACGGACGTACAGAAAAAGTTCGCAAAACACAAATAGGCTCGCAAACCCTTTCTCGCTCGAGCCTACGATAAAACTAGTTGCCGAAACGGTAACGAGCGAAGTTCAACGTGTCCGAAACTAGAACTCCGAACAATCCAGCGATCGCGAGCTTTTATATTGTTTTCGTAACCGTGCCTCGGCTCACTCGTTTGTGAGGCTATCGCGTGATTAAAAAAAGTGTTTTTCCACCTTTTTGATCGGTTCAATCTTCTGTGCCGTGTGGGTTATCTGAACACAGCGAGGGTGTCAGGCAAAAAGCTGCCCTAAGCATGACATGGCTCAGTCGATAGTATGATTGAAAAACAAAATTCAACTAATTTGACTTCTGTCTTATAGGTTGTGGTAATTGGGCTCTTAGCTAGGGTGTCAGTCTTCTTCTTCATCTGCTCCTCCCTGATGAGGATCGCGACCACATATAGTGTTCCTCCACAGACTGCGGTCATAAGCTGTGTGGACCGCACGATGCAGACTTCCGTCCACCGTTTTTCTCGCACCGTCTGACTATATCGTCGGTGCCCTTTTTTTTTTTTTTTTTTTTTCGGTGGTAAAAATGCATTGAGTTGCATACCCGCCGCTGTGGTCAGGCGACGGGTTATGTGGGGCTCTCCCCTCCAGAAGGGAGGGGCCTACCCACTAAAAACCCACCATCTCCGTCTCGCTGAGCATAGGTGGGAGCCGGTGTAGCGAGGCCTTTCCCGACATGTTCCACCTATGCGCAGACCGTCTGCTATGCGTGCAGACTCCATCTTCGACCACGCCATCTTTTATTTTACAGTGACAGTTTTTTTGCACTGCCACTGGCCACTCGGAGATATACAACTATATACAAATTAATGATACAAATGTACAAAGTGCTTATCTAATTTACATAATATACAATGGAGGCCAGCGGGTAGGTGTAAAGGTCTATCCGCTAGCACTCATAATGGACCTTACGCTATGACTAGTATTTGACTAGGTGTCAGAGACGACGCGCAAAAGCACGTCGCCTCCGGCCCAACCTTCTCCGCCGAGCAGGGTCAGCGAGGGGATCAACCTCTCTGGCTCGCTCGGCTTCCTCCTTTGCCGACATAACGGTCTCGCAAAAGATTTTCACCGCGTCCCATCCGTTGTCACTGTCGACCATGGCTCTGACCACCGCCGGCAGTGTTACATCCAGTCCGATATGTGCGCGTAGCGCAGCTCTTTGTTGTGTCCATTCCGGGCAGTCTTCCAAGGTGTGCTCCGCTGTATCAACAGCGGCGCCACAGTGGTGACATTGAGGTGTCCTCTCCCGACCAATACGGTGCAGGTATTTCCCGAAGCAACCATGCCCGGTCAACACCTGCACCATGCGATATGTGAGAGAACCACTGCTCCTCTCTACCCACTGTCGTAAGCAAGGTTGTAGAGCGGCGACTGTTCGATGCCCAGCACTGGGCTCCTCCAGCCATTCTGCCCACTCATCTAACATCAAATCACGGGCCTCCTCTCGCCAGTGCTCGATTTCGCGGGGGGCAGGAGGGTTACCATCGCGCCTAGCGGCAGCGGTCCGGTAATATACCTCTGACAGCACCTTGGCCTCGAGCTCCCACGGTGGAGTGCCCGCGAGTGCACATGCTGCTTCCCTTGAGGTCGTGCGGTATGCCCGTGCAATCCTCTGTGCCATTGTTCTTTGCGGCCTCCTCAGTGTTGTGGTATTGTCGCGCCCTAATGCATCAACCCAAATGGGGGCGCCGTATAGGGCCATAGATCTAATAACCCCTGCAAAAAGGCGGCGACACCCCGTGCGTGGGCCTGCCAAATTGGGCATAATCCTACTCAAGGCACCGGATGCCCTCAGTAGCTTGGGTGCGAGAGCTTTAAAGTGGGCCTTAAAATTCCACCGGCTGTCAAGGACCAGTCCTAAGTACTTCATGGCACCACCGACGCCGATGGAGACGCCACCCACAACAAGTTCCGACCCCACTGGCGGTCTTCTCCGTGGCCCATGGAAGCAAATCGCTTCCGACTTTTCTAGTGCTACCCTAAGTCCAAGTCGCCGAATGCGACTTACAATATGCGCAGCTCCAGCTGTCGCTACAATGGCCGCCTCCCTAAAAGTATTCCCCTTTGCCGTGACTAGGGTATCGTCGGCGTAGCACACAACACCCACGTCAGGCATTCCTGGGTCACGGATGGCCCAGTCGTAGCCAATGTTCCACAGGAGTGGCCCTAGGACCGACCCCTGCGGGACACCGCACTCCACTGGCCTCCTGCCCCAGCCGTCGCTTGTCGGGAAAACCACTTCTCTCTCTCGAAGGTAATCGGTTATGATTTGCCGTAGGTATTGAGGAACCTTATGATGTTTCAGAGCCTCTTCAATACATTGGTGGGGTAGAGTATTAAAGGCATTGGCGATGTCTAGAGACACCGCCACTACACATCCCCCTCGTGCCACTTCTCTTACGGCTAGCTCCTTTACTTGCAAAATTGCGTCGATGGTAGACCTACCTCGCCGGAAGCCATACTGGTTATTTGCCAGGTCCGGGCCTATGTCTCCGAGATGTTTGTTGAGACGGGCAGCAATAACCCGCTCAAAGAGTTTCGCTGCCTCGTCAAGAAGGACGATAGGCCTATAAGCTGACGGCGAGTCTACTGGACGTCCCTGCTTCCTGAGAAGGACGAGTTTTCCCGTTTTCCATCTCTGAGGAAAGACTCCTTCCCGTAAACACGCTGTAAGTAGAGCGCGGAATCGCGGTTCTAATCCGTTATTTAGAGCCAACACTAAAGCTTTCCCAGGCACCCCATCAGGCCCGGGAGCAGTGTTTTTGGCTCGTAGTCGTAAAATTGCCGCCCCTAGTTCTCCCTCCGTTACAACGGGCGCCTCTCCTGTGCAGGATCCGGCTGCACTGTATGTGACAGGCGGCGTGAAGTCCAGCCTGGCTGGGAACAGAGCCTCGACTACGCTGCGCAGAAGACCAGAATCCATTGTAGTGGTGATAGGGGGAGCCCATGAGCGAAGTTTGCTCATGACGAGCTTGTAGGGCCTCCCCCACGGATCCTGGTTTAGGGTGGAGAGGAGCTCCTCCCAGGCGGCTTGTTTAGCCGCCCCTATCGCACCCCGTAGTTCCTTTTTTGCCCGCTGGTATTGTTCATACAAAGGGGCATCCTGCGCTTCATCTCTTTGACGGCGCCTGCGATGCCGAGAGTATCGGCGTCTAGCTTCAACGCAGTTGTCCCTCAACTGGGCCAGCTCCGGAGACCACCAATGCACTGCTGTGCGAGATGGTAATGCCTTGACTCTAGGCATCGCCGAGTCGCACACATGCGACATGGCTTCCCGGAACCACTCAGCTTCTCTAGACGGCTCCACTGTTTCGGGGCATCGAGCCCAGCTTTCGATTTCCGATGCTAGAATGAGGCTCTCCCTGTCCAGTTTCTTGATTGCCCATCTTGGGCCGATAGCTTCAGGTAGGTGGCTCGGGCTGCTAGAGGCAGGATGAACGGGGGAGATGTCGAAGCACACATACCTGTGGTCCGACAGTGTCTCAACCCCTTCCAGAACCTCCCAGTTCCGGATTCTGCTCGCCAGGGCGGGACTTGCAAACGTGATGTCTACGACAGAACCGCCCTGCATACGCACACATGTCTCTACCGTTCCGCGGTTGACAATGACCAGACTGTTGGTGATCAGCCATTCCTCCACAAACCGACCTCGAGCGTCTGTAAAACGAGATCCCCATGCGGTGGACTTGGCATTTAAGTCCCCAGCAACAATGACACCACGGGGGCGGCTCCACCCTGATAGCAGGACACTGACTTCCGCCATGAAGGTCTCAAACTCCGCGAGCGACCTATTGGGTGAAAAATACACCCCAATGACAAGTATGTCTCCAATCAGCCCCGCCACGCATCCGCGACCTCTTCTGATGTTGCCGAAAGGGGGTGAGTTTGCTGATATGTTTGTGATAATGGCGGCCTTTTCTTCCACGTCCCCTGCCCAATCATCACGATCATGGACGAGGTATGGCTCTGTAACTATACAGACCTGAGTCGACCACTGTGTGATGCTCTGATTAAGAAGATCTTGAGCCCTAGCACAGTGGTTGATATTCGCCTGAAGGAATCGTACGGCCATTCTTATCCAGCGATTTCCATCTCCTCCATCGTGCCTAGCTGGGGCGTGGGCGTAGCGGCTGGGTCCGTGTTGGTCCCCCGTTTGCCCTTTCCGTCTCTGCTTTTTGGTGGGGAACAGCTCTTACTCCCCACTTTGTGCTCCGAGGGAGCACCCGCCTCAGCACATAAGGGACAGTGCGGCGCTGCAGAACAATCCCTGCTCTGGTGACCGGGCTTTCCGCAGCGATAACATAGACCGCTGCGATCAATTTCGGCCGAGCACATGGCGCTAACATGCCCCTTCTCCAGACAGCGGTAGCATCGCTGGGGTTTCGCTGGTAGGATTCTTACCTGGGCCGACACCCATCCAACCAGAAGCCGGCCCTGCGAGATCAAATTGGCTACCGACACTGGCACCTTCACTACGGTGGCCCCAGTCCCCATGAGAGATTCTCGGATCGGGCCTACACGGATGCTGTCTGTAGTACAGCTACCGACTTTAGCGATCGCGGCTGCCACCTCTTCCTTCGTCGCTGAGTCATCCAAGCCCGAAATCCGCACGTCCACGGTTCTAATGGGCCTTGAGACACGTATGTCGCTTTCTGGTAGTACCTCACGGAGTTTCTCCGCGAGGGCATCCGCTTTGCTCCCACTTGATGCCCCTGGGACCTCAAGCAACTTTGCTCCCGTTCTGGCTTTACGAAAACGAACACCAGAGATCCCTAGCTCTTCTATATTAATACGAGCCTTTGCGTCTCGGATCAAAGTGTCATACGACGCACCTCTTTCTTCTGCTCCGGGTTGCAACGTCAACATAATAGCTGCTGAGCTCGGTGGGCGGAGTTTTGGGTTTGGCCTACTCTTGGGCCTCTGGCTCTGCTGCTGCTGTTGTGGTTGCGGCTGAGCATTACGCTTCCCACGCTTTACCACAGTGGTCCATCCTTCATCCATCGACACAGGAGGGGGTGGAAGCGGATGCGGTTCCTGTACGAGTTTCGGGGCCTGATGTACGGCTCCTCTCCTTTTCTTGCCCCTCTTTGTGGTGGGGGTGGGCTCTACAGTGACAGGTTCAGCCACTGTCACCGGAGCCTCTTTCGCATTCGCAGCCATCCCAGTCTTGGCTGTTGAGGCTTTTCTGGGTGCCGGTTTAGGGGGAACGGCCTTCGAGTTATTTGCAACGACGTTGAGTGTTTTGGAGGCAGCCTTTGGAGCTTCTATAGGTACCACCACTGGGGCCGTCGCTGATTTGGATGAAAGGGGTGGAAAGTCTGCCTTCCTGCGTCTGTCTGCCGCAAGTGGGGGCCGGAGACGCTCTTCCGGCATAAGCCGAGGCTGCAGCGCCTCAATGCGCGCATTCACCATGGTTCCAACTTGAACCATTATGTCACGAGTCAGCTCTTCCCGGTCCGGTTGAGTTTGTGTTAGAGTGGAACCGGAATTACTGTCGGTGCTACGCTCTTTCAAGGCTTGGAATTCCTTGCGGAGTTCCTCAAGCTCCTGTTTCATCTTTTTATTGGCAGCTGTTAGCTGTCTTATCTCGTCATTTGGAGATGATCTTTCCAAAAGTGCGGCAATGGCCCCCGCAATGTTGGTAGCGGATTCTTTGAATGTCCTTTTGAAGGGGCCTGATATGTTTTCGCACCTTTTATACGCAAATACGACGGCATCCGCGCTGGTACGAATGTGCTCCAACACTTCCTCCGTCGATAGTTGGCTGGCCTTGTACTCCGCTTGGGAGCGCATCTGGATCAGCTTTTTGGTCCAGATTTCCGCTTCTTCATCTGCCTCCATATATTTCTGGCGTTTGCGTTCTTGCACCACCTGATCATCAGCGAACGCGCGTGATGCGCTCGCACCTGTCTTTGCCGGCCTGCCTGGCCCTCTGCGGGCTGTGTTTGGCGTTTTCGGTACTTTTGCTGGCGAAGCAACAGAGTCAGAACCTTGTGTCTCATCTTCTTCTCTCCGCTTTTTTGCTGCTCGCTGCAGCTTAGGTCGCAACGACGACCTTGAGCAGGTGCGCGAACTAGTCTGTGAAATGGGCCGAGATGAGGCTGACGCGATCGACGCAAATGATGTGTCAGAAGCGTTGCCCTCTTGGTCAGTATCCTCTATGTAATTACGGCTCGCGAAAAATCGAGAGTCGATTCCACCTTTGTTTTGGTCTGCGGCATCGCCGCTTCCGTCTTTATGTACAGTGTTTGTACAAACTTCCATATTTACACTTCCACTATTTACAGAACTACTATTTACAATATTTAAATCGGCATTGCTGCTCTCCTTCTCTTTTAGACTATTTACATAAGCAGCCACAGAGGACTGTAGAACAGGCTTGGCCTCCCCGTATACATGAGGCCGACTACCCTGAGGGCAGCCACGGGATTCCCCAGCTTGGCTGGGACCCGCCCGGGTAACATTATTCGTTTGAGCACTGTCCATTATATAACTCTGCTTACGGGCGCAGCTGCCCCACCTTACTCCCGGGAGCGGTAATGGCCGACGTTACTCCGCCGACCATATCGAGCCTATGAAGACCCAATATCGCTCTTCGGCCCGCTCCACACCTTGGCGTTTAAGGGTTTTAGAGACTTTTCCTTGTCTTGGCCCCGGCTTCCGTAGCCAGGACCCCCGGCCCCCCTCCGTTGGGGGGTTACGGGTTGCCCGACAGGCCCGCCGAGTTGACGTAACCTGCCGCGCAGGTGAAGAGTCAGCCGCCCGCGTGACCGAACACGCGGACGTTGCCCAGGGTGCACCACGTGGAGGTCCCTCACCATCGCACCCCATATCGTCGGTGCCCTGCCTAGAGTCAGTCTTAAGAAGTTATAATATGCGTCTGATATGACTACAATAAAAATATTTTCTTTCTTTTTTCAATAAGACCGACGGCTTAAGGTGCCACTCCCTCACTCTAGTACCCCCACATTTTTAACTAGTCAAAGAAACATTTTGTGACAGCTTGAATTACGAAATTGTTTCGCTCCCAATTTTTTATTTTATTGGCAAGTTTTCTTTTATACGGCAAGCTTAACAACACCGCTTGCACCATTAATCACTTGATGCTTATCGGGTTTAACTTTCTTTGTTTATCCCGATACTAAATTGCAAAGAGTTAGCTATTTCTTAATATCAATCCTTCTCGTTAACCGCAAACCGGGAACACTAACTAGCCGGTTAAAGTCAAACAAGCGGATTAGCAATTAGCCGTATCCATGGCCGAACTTTATTCACGTCACATATTTCCGTGGGTATTATTAGTTTTGTTGTGAGGAGCTGGAATTGATTGAGGCCATGAAGCGAGCGATACTGCCTCTTTTAAAATATAAAGGCTTAATAATAACAAGAGGCGAACGTTTGTCATTAATTCCTACTAATATTTTAAATGCGAAAGTAACTTTACAGAGTCAAGTTACTTTCGCTATTTAAAATATCTGTCATGCTTTCAAGTCTCTCCACCACAGAAGAGATTGATGATGAAATTTGGCATATTGATCGTTTGAGTGTCGGGAAAGGACATAGGAAAGTTGTTATCCCAGTTTTTGAAACAGGGATACACGCGATAAAGTTTTTCTTTTACAGACAAAATTTCACAGGGGCGAAAGCTAATATTTAATGAAAATACAACGGAGCAAATAGTTGAAGGTTTGACTTTGAATGAAAAGGGTGCAGGGCTTTACCTCCCTGCCTGGCTAGTTACCTAATTCTGTAAAAATCTAAATTATTGTAAAAAGTCACAAAGGTAACAGAATTTTGTACCAGAACGTCTAACTAGATCTTCTTATGAGCGTTTATAGATCACGTCCTTCTCAGCCTCACTGCAACAAGACATGAAACTCAGAGACGTCAGATCGGAAAATGTTTTAACCAAGTCTTAGTTACTTAAAAACGTTTGTTTCGTGGCCCCAGCTAACAGACTTCCGTGTGTTTGTAGCGCCACTAACTCAATATCAGCCACAGTATAACGAAAATAAGATGTTTCACTCTTCGATACAAATTGCACCTCTTTATTACCGTGAATTATGTTCCGATATTTCTTTCGTAGACAAATGATTATTAGCAAATTACACGTGCTTGATGATAGTCTTCGTTGTTTTTACACTGTCACTGTCGAAGATAAAACTGCCCAGTGTGCGGAGTGTAGGCTTTATCCTCCATTTACTTGTAGTAGATTAGAGACGGTCGTGCTCCTGTAGTAGAAGCTAAATAAATTTCCTGTTGATGACAATACAATTAGACGAAATAAATACAATAACTTGTCCGCGTCCACCTGCGAAGTCATTTAATTTGTCATTTAAGTAATTTTTCTTCACGCTAAAATGGTCTAAAAAAATCCTCTTTGCGTCAAGGCGTTATACTCGTATATTCTATGTAACGGCGTTACTTTTATCAGATCAACTGGCTTCTGTAGGCTGTGGCCCGTTTTTGAAAACGCACGCCAGCACATAACTGTGTTACATGGACTCTCCCGCGCTCACGAGTAATCAGAGATTTGTAAAGCCGGTGCAAGGATATACTGCATCTTACCTACTACTAGTACATCTAGCTTTTTGTTCGTTTAATAAAATAATTGAGTGTTTAACCGCCTCTGTGGTCTAGTGGTAAGACTACCTACTTCAGACGCAGTGGTCCCGGGTTCGAATTCCAGTGGGGGCAGATTTTTCTGTTCGATTTGGTTGGTTGTAGGGCTTGTTCTAAGTCTGCCTAGCTACCACCATCTTACCTAAGTCTGTCGCCATAATAACAATGCTAACAGCATTGATGTGTTCCGGCAGTTAGAGGTAAGATAGCCAGTTCCTCCGTAGTTGAGGATTCCGGGTGAAGCTCGCTTCCACCTTCGGCCTGATCATCACTTACCATCAGGTAAGATACAGGCCAAGAGCTTACTTGTTGTGGATTCAGTTCTCTATAGATGTCAATCGTTCAAATTAACAAATCACACTACACTTATTCACTCCCCTTTTTTTCCACCCTACATAAATTGATACTTCTATAGGTTAAAAAATATCTATATTCAATATTTTTATGATATTTTAAATGCGGGAATCTGAAAGGCAAATCTTTTTATCGTCTTCAAAAGGCATTCACTTTAAAGAAGCGCAAAACGAATTCCCCTCTCAAAACAGAAATACATTTCAATCGAAATTGCAATTAGCACTCCCAAACTAGGTTTTAGAATTCAATTTGTGCAATTAACGAAGTTGTACGTCTGTTGGAGGCGCTATCACTGAGATCGGATTAAGATTTTCCCTCGACTAGGATTTTTATTCGACTGCTGAATAAATTGAATTGAATAACAAAAATAATTCAATATTTAAACTACTCCAATGAAATTAGAAAGCTCGCGACTAGACAATAACACCTGTGTTCACAAACGATGCATGCTTTAGTGAAGCAGCAAATCGAACGCACAGCGTTGAATAGAGCTCTGTGATTGGTTCGTGTGTCACCCTGCGCATCCACGCTCACTGTGAGACCCCGTAGTAATGTTTGTAAATACGGGCGTAAATCTAAAATTTGTAGATTTCATACAACAATTGTAATTCATGATCACTCACGAATCCTTTTAAACTAAGGCTTTATTAATCTAAGCTTGTACATAAGCTTCTCCAAGAAAACGGTGTTCTTTCCTGAAAAAAAAAGCTATAAAGTCCCTAGTTTACCGACTTCTTTGACTTCTATAAGTCGAATTATACTTTCAATTTAAAGAACAATAGATTTTCACGGCTAGAGCACGAAGCTATGTCTTTTAATTTTTTTTTTTTTTTTTTTTTTTTTAATAATCTTTGGACAATTTCACACAGCGCCAGCTAGCCCCAAAGTAAGCAACTTAATGCTTGTGTTATGGGTGCTAGCTTAACGGATATACTACTTATATACTTTTTTTTTTTTTAAATACATACGTATTATACATAGTCACACCCAGACCCGTCACAGAAATTAAAATTCATCATTTCAATTTCTGCCCGGCCGGGAATCGAACCCGGGACCTCTCGGCATAGTAGTCCGTTCTTTCATTGGTTGGTAATTGGTTCATAATGAAGAGTTACTATCCGTTCGCTTTAAGTTTGCCGCTGGCGATATGACGTCACTCGAAGGGAAGCGTCTATAACGTTATCAAACTATATTTAAAATATTTTTTATTTATTGTTATTGATAAAAATTGTGTATTTGCTTAAAATAAGACACATTAATTGCGTTTAATCACTAACTAATTGCGTTTAATCGCGGTTGAGGGGGGGACGCGCATTCCACAAACCGGCAAACTTAGCGCGAACGGGTAGGAACTAAAAGAAGTTGTGTTCTAATGATTTCAGCCACTACGGCGACATTTTCCACTATCCAGCCATGTCACATTTCAGGTGGAACATCAGTTCGCCTAGCTTCATTAGAAGCTGGATGGAAGTTTCAAAGGACGCCGGATTCATTCGTTACATGAATGGCTTTTGGCGCGGATTGTGTGATGTAAAAGACAGAAGTTACATCAAACAACACTGTGGTATCTTGTATAGTTTAATGGGAATGATATGGCAACAGAAAGGTGTACTGACGTGCTAGATGAGACCATGAAAATATGTTATTCCTTTTAAATGACAAGGTCTGAAGTCCATTAAAAAGCCATTTGCAAAAAAATCTAATTCAACCTGTTATCAACTGATACACATCTGTGCAATTACATGTGCTTTTATTTCAATTTTCATATTACTCATCGACATTTCCATCCATTGTCAAACTTTTGCTAACTTTCGTAGTTTTTGAAATGACCAAAGATATTTTACATTGTTTGCATCTCCATAAACACTATACAGTTTACAGTATAAGGAAAGCGTTCTATGAATTGATACATAAAGGGCGATTCGCTGTACATTTTATAACACAAAAAGTATCCACTTCCACTTCTTACCCAGTAATTGCATTCTTAACAAGCCTTTTCTTCACCCCGCGCTATTGCAGCCTGGTACGTGTCTATCGAAACAGCACATTTCACCGTACAGTCGACATCAGGCTATAATTTATTGCAAAATAGCATCTAACACAACTCCATAAGGTACACTGAAGGCTGGTGTTCCAGCAGGCCCTCGTTAATTAACTTGCTAGTGATTGATGTATCGGGAGCAGCATTCAAAGGGACCGCACCTTCTCGCTCGGTGATTGACTTTTGGGGCAGTTGTGTAATGATTTGGACAACAAGGAGATCGCTTTAGAAATAATTCACTTAAAACAACACTTAGGACTGATTTTTTAATCGTCAGATATCTTTCAATGTGCCAAACTTATTGTTTGTTACCGTAGTGTACTGTTGTTACCTCTGTCTTATTTGTTTTTTTTCATTTACCTCTTTTGTCTTATGTGATGTCCATAGCAATAAATGTTTCTTATTTTCTTCCTTTCTTACTATTCTTCAGTTAAAAGTTATCCGACGATTGAAAAATCAGCCGTTAAAAACTTTGCAACAATAATTTGAAATAGTGCATTGAGAGATACTAGGCTAATGAGTTTTACTCATTAAAACACATTTTATTATTCTTGCACGTAGATTTTTAAACCGCTTTTACACGTCCCAGTATTAACCCTACCACTGGTTCGGGACAATAAATGGGCCAGTGCTGAGAAGAAGCATCGCAAGAAACTCAGTCACTATTGTCAGCCAGCCCCGCGAGCTATGTACCGCCTAAAATTCGATGAATGTCGTGTTGTTTTATGTATGAAGGTGGATCAGCTTATATCATCCGTGACGTGGCGGAGAATGGCTGAGTTTCAAAACTAATAAAAAAATCTTCGCAATTTAGGTACTGTGATTTTCTTTGTTATTTTAATACTTAGTTAATTCTTGTATTTGGGCCAACTTTATTTGAATGCCTTGTATTCTAAAACTAATCTTATCTAGAAAACAGTTGTCTAATATTTGACTTTATGATATAAATATTCCTGGACATTTTACACTGCGCCTCTAGTCCCAAACTAAGCAATGCTTGTACTACTAGATATTTAAGAATATATTTATTCTATTTAATTAAAAACATAACCCTCCTTCTGGCGCAGTCGGGTAAAAACAGAGTTATAACACAGTATAGATAACAAGCAGAATATCAACATCACAACTGAATCCGAAGAATCCGAAGTGTCAAACGTACAAAACACAAGATTGTCCGTGGTTAGTAGAAATGAGGCTTCTACCAACAGGATATTAACATACTTAAGTACTTTTTTTATGATACTACCTACTTGTAAATGGTAATGTTTCCATTCAGAAAGTGGCTCACAGCTATATTTAGCTAGACCAATGTAAACTCTAAAAAGAAACCTGAAAAGTCTCCCGATCCCTTACGTATTAGTATACCCTGGCTAGTTACTCTCCAGCATGAATTATGGATGGCCCTCGACGCAGCAATTGAATTAAACCTTCGCTTTTACGGGGTTCCCACTTGAGGCTTTTAGTGGGAATTAATCTGGAGAAAAAGGCACCTACTTCGTCTTTTGTAGAGCTGCGACAACCCTGGTCTCAGGGTCTATGCAGCAAGGGCCTGACCTCAAGCCAACTTATGAAAGAAGTGCGGAATCATCTCTTTGTATTTATTTACTTGTATTACTTAGGTTGATTTTTTTAATAAAAGATGAATTTGTTTTTACACAAATTACTAATACTCCCGTCAACCCCTCGTACTAAGCTAAATATGCTTGTATCACGAGTGAGCTCACCAGAATAGTCGAACGGCGCCGCGGCGGCGGGGACCGAACCCGCGTTCCCCGGATCACGAAACAGCCAGTCCGATCCTTTCACCGTTCGGCTATCGTGGCTTCATTTTATTTATAATGAATCCATGAATAGATACACCTTAACTGACCTACAATATTGGCCATACTAGAAGGAATTGATACCTTTCTAATACTAATGGGACTATTCCCACCTCTCATTCCCACCGCTGCAACTCCTGTGTAGCCAGGATCTACAGCTTGACCGCCAATAAAAACACCACCAGTGAAGGTACCTTTCTAATACTAATTAAATTTTAACGCATCACAAATTAAAGTCAACGTTTCTAGCTCGCCATTGCTTAATGAATTGCAAACTGCAAGATTCACTAACATTTCTTAATGAAGCAACGATATCTTTGGAATTGCAAACACACCCACACACGCTAAGACACAAACTTTGGAACTAATTAATACCGTTCCCTGAGGTCCAAGCCATACAATAAAGAGCTTATCTCGATGCTTAGACCTAGCTTCGTAGGAGCATGCTCGAACTAGGGAAACAATTCATGGCTTTGTCTAATATAATGACAACATTGAATTCTCAGTGCATTCCGCTTTACTACTTAAAATCTTCTTAATAAAACCTCTGATAACTTTTAAACTAACGTTTATTAAATAAGCATAAGCATTTTAGATTTCAACGCTGTTCATTGTACGTTACTAACTTAGCATATTGCCTTATAGAGCCAAGCATAGCAAGATACTGAGCGTAGCGTTGAGCGTATTAGAATAGAAAAGAAAACACTTTATTGGCACAGCACATTAAACAACAACACAACTAAAATAAAAAGTACATAAAAACAGAAAACAATTTACTGATCCACTGCGCCAGTAGGCACGTCTAGAAGCTGGTTTTCCGCGGACGCCCTTGCCATTGACATAAAGGTTCGGCCAAACCAACGCGATCACATGCGATCAGCCGGCGTGCAGCGATGGCGATCAATGCATTTAAGTCTGGTCGCCATCGCTGCACGCCGGCTGATCGCGTGTGATCGCGTTGGTTTGGCCGAACCTTAACGCGTCCCCTTATTATCAAACGTAGCAATAACGTAGCACCGAGCGTAGCAGCATGGCCTCAGCGCCGGTCGTAGCACATGACGCAGCACCGAGCGTAGCAGCATGACCTCAGCGCTGATCGTAGCACGTGACGTAGCACCGAGCGTAGCAGCATGGCCTCAACGTCGATCGTAGCACGTGACGTAGCACCGAGCGTAGCAGCATGGCCTCAGCGCCGATCGTAGCACATAACGTAGCAAAGAGCGTAGCAATCGGCTTAGGCACAGCATTGTACGTAGCACCAACCGTAGCGTCGTAGCATCTAGTTGCTACAAAAAAATTGTAGCAACGGTCAAAAATTTTCACGTCCTTTTATAGCTTGGACCTAACCGATAGACAATTTTGTCGAAAAGCTCCTGCACTGGTTATTCATTGCTTTCCCAATGAAATGGCAAAGTCATTGGCAAACCACTAACCTCTTACAGTAATTAAAGCTGTATTCATTGATAGAAATGGACCAACTGTACGACGTTCCATACGAATATGAGGTTCTCTATAAAATAAATTACTATTTCCAAAAGAGTAAGAATTGCAATATGTTTAATATACCTACTTGTACAAAACTAATAACTAGGTAAAATGTGAGGACCAAAAACCAAATCTTACGAATAGTTATTTGAGCCACTGCTGAATATAAAAACACCGTAAATCTGTATTCAGCGAAAATTGTAACAAACTACGTAAATAAACAGTGATTGTGAGTGGCGTCAAAAATACCTGGCTTCCTTTGTCTTCATCAACGATGCGTCACCAAGCGGTATATTCTCATTTTTTTGCCCCCCTACCCCCTATTTAGAGTTCATGAATAATTTGGGAGTTATTCCAGGAGTGAGACGTTATTTAGGCATCCCTCAGGAGGGTAGAACTCTTATTGGCTTAGTAAGGAACCCGTCTGTCGAGAATATTTTGGTGAAAGTAAAAACGTATAATAATGTTTAGATGAAATAATTCTTGAGGATTTTGTTAGAGCTTTTGTAGTCTGGTTTTTTAGATTTTGTTACTCTATTTTCTGTGAAAAGGGAATTTGGCATGATTCGGCCGGTGATTTGCTTGGAATAGAATAGAAAAATCTTAATTTGACATTTTACATTGTAACATACAGACTTGTTGTGAATTGTTTTGAATTCATTGGCAATTAAAAATATAATGTGATAACTGACTTTTTAAATTATATAACTCAAAGGTGACTGACTGACTGACTGACTGACTGACTGACTATCTGACTGACTGACTGACTGACTGATTGACTGACATAGACATAGACCGCTAAGAAAGGATTTACGAAACTCCACCCCTAAGGGGGTAAAACGGAATCCACGCGTCCGAAGTCGCAGGCGGCCGCTAGTTGAGATATAAAGCATCATTTTTCTGTGGATAGAGTTACTTTACCAATACTATGGATGTTTAGTAAAACATTTTACGTTCCACAAAATCACGTTCTTAAAAATAGGCCCCAATTCATAAAGAATCCCTCCCACTCGACGCTAAACTAGCTGCCTCGCTGACAATGCGCCGCCACTCGGGCAAGGTCAAGGGCTGGCTGACGTCACGGCTTTGTGTCCCACACGTAGGTATCATTATATTGTAGAGGTGATAAGTTGAGGATTTTATATAAGTAAGACTAGCTAAGGCTTGTGGTTTGCAAGCTGAGAGTAATGGTTTTTCGTTTAAGGGCCATTTTGTCGGTAATACGGTTTTGCGGGGTCCGGTTATGCTGGACTGTCGAGTGACCACACGAGTCTGTGTTAGAAATTCGAATTCGAAATTCAAACGGATCGGTTTTTGCGGGTCGCTGCAAGCGGGAAGTTAGTGTGAATGTTATCTCATAACATGTATTTATACTATTAAACGAGATCCTGCAAAAAACGGGATGACTCCGTGGGAAAGATCCCTAAGCAAATGTAAAATGTGCCGGTGGCTAACTGCTGATTTGAGCCGATCGATTTCAATCATCCTAGACTGAAAATGTCGTGAACCTACTCCTAATACAAGCATTAAATTAAGTTTAGCTTGAGGGATTAATACAAATACTTACAGAGAAAGATTCCTTAAAATATAGGTTACTATAAATATAGTCGATACGATGATTCACGCCCGTATTTACAAACATAACTATAAGGTGTCACAGTGACGCACAGAGTGACACACGAACCAATCACAGAGCTCTATTCAATGCTGTGCGTTCGATTTGCTGCTTCACTTAAGCAAGCATCGTTTGTGAATACGGGCGTCATGACGCCCGTATCAGTATTTAAAACCTATGGCGTCTTATAAAGCTTGACGTCATGATCTACAAACGAATACCTTTTTTATAGTTAATCGACCAAGTTTTTTCGTCAACCAACAATCATCACAAACAAATAACCACGCAGCTTTTATTATAAACGTTGGATATTACTATCACGAAAATAATAAATCATGAGCTCCCACCAACTTCAAAATTAAACATAGTGGTCAGTTAAGGGTGTGGCCACACTGGCATTTGATATCAAAGTCTTCAATTCTTTTTTTCGTTGACTCGAATTCGAATAAGCAAGCATTCAAATATAACAAGCATTGGATTTTCACACTAACCTCATCAGTACCTATACTAAAAACACCTCTACAATCTATCTTGTTCCCACGAAAACATTAAAATTTAGTTCATATAAAAACTCAAAAAAATTATTTATTTCTGTAAGTAAGTAGGCTTTAAAAAAGCACTTTTACTATATCTAAGTGAGTGATTCACAAGGTGGACAGACGACCTCATAGCAGCTGAAAAGCGCTGGATGCAGGGGCCAAACTGGTAGTCATCGGGGAATCGGCCATGCTGAACATAGGTTCAGCAGTGGTAGGCTACCTTTTTAAGTCATATTATTTTAAAACACCTGTGTGATCCACGCCTAGTATACGCCCAAGAAATCTAACCACAAAAATATTGTAGGGGTTGTTGATTACCGTAATTTCCATGGACCATTACACGGAACGACGGGCCCTATCGGAATAAACACCATTAGTTTGATGTATGGGGGCCTTCAAGGTGCAAGCGCTGATATGGTAAGTGCCTCCTCGTCGGTGTTGTGAGGAGAGTCCTCTAAGATCTGAATAATATAATAATTTCACATTACATATTATTATCACTCTAAAAGGCTAAAGTTTGTTTGTTACTTCTATAGGTAGGTACGTCTAAATGGCTGAAGCGATTTTAATATTTGCTGTGGAATTAGCTGACACCCTGGATTAACACATTGGCTAAGTTTTACCGCGGGGCACAGCTAGTGTACAAATATTTTAGTTGGAACAAGTATTTATTTTGATTCATTTGTCCTACCTAATCAATAAAATACACCAATAGAAAATATGATGCGAATCAAATATAGAAATAGGTACTAAATCAGCATCATCAAGAGGTCATTTGGTTTCCATTGCAGGAGCACGAAACATTTCTATTATACCAAACAAATATGGAAGATTTGGATTGCTTACACTAATGATGTGCTGGACTCCTGCCAGACACTTACGCCCGTATTCACAAATATTACTATGAGGTCTCACAGTGCGCGTGGACACACAGGGTCATACACGAACCAATCACAGAGCTCTATTCAACGCTGTGAGTTCGATTTGCTGCTTCACTTAAACAAGCATAGTTTGTGAATACGGGCATTAATTTGCGCATGCTTCTGAAAATTTTGTTATTGCTAACCATTGGGACCCGTATTATGTTTAAACTATTTCTTTCATCTTTATTTATTGACAAAGATCTAAATTCCTCCCTCCCTAATATGCTCTTTTAATTCAAAAGATTAGTTCACGTCAAAAATAAGCTATACAGCTATCTAGTCGTACCGCGAACACACCACACTCAACACCTATAATATTACGGTGCGATTGTCATCAGAAACACATCGCCGGCCGGGGAGCCACGGTGTCCTACTTCCCCGAGTATGGTGTGACAAAAAAATCACACACCTTCAAAATGTCTTTGTCGGTAAATAATTACTTTACTTTATTTAAAACTAGCTTTCCGCCCGCGGCTTCGCCCGCGTGGAATTTTGTCTGTCACAGAAAAACTTTATCGCGCGCGTCCCTGTTTCAAAAACCGGGATAGAAACTATCCTATGTCCTTTCCCGGGACTCAAACTATGTCCCTGCCAAATTTAATCAAAATCGGTTCAGTGGTTTAGGCGTGAAAGAGAGACAGACAGAGTTACTTTCGCATTTATAATATTAGTATACTTAGATTAAAACAAGAAAAGCTATTCAACGAGGAAATGCAGACAGCATCCTCGACTCTTTGTCTCATAGACAACCTTTTATTTTTGAATAAATGTAATTTGTGCAAGGAAAGCCAGTATTATTTTATATTTCCCTATTTTTAATTAATTTACGGAAAATGGCCCAGAACTTTTATTTTGTGGTTCTACCCGATCTAAATGAAAACATGACACATTTTCATATTGTTCAAAACAATGACAATATATTTTTATTTATCAATATTAAGGCTGAGTTGCACCACCTAACTTTGACCGTAACTACATATAACAATAACCTTTGTTTTTGTATGGAGTATGACAGATTTTTGACTTTTGTCAAAGTTGTAAGATGGTACCCAGCCTAAGTAGGTATGTCTTTATGCGCAAAACATTTCCAGACGCAAAAAAGGAAGTAGGTATGTCTTTCTTTTGTAGGGTACAAAGGTTCTGAAAACTTTCAGCCATCTTTTTTGCTGTCCCTACGTGTATGTTTATGGAACTTTCTCGGAGATGAAAATAAACGATCCGACGACGCCTGAAAAGATTTTTGGGAGCCTTGAAAGATAATCTGTTCCCAACACTACATACAATAGCTCTCTTTTAAATCTAAAAGAATTTATGGTATCCATTTTTGTTCATTTTTCGGTCGACTGGTTTTAGAGACACATTGCGTTAGGATAATGTATAAAAAAATGAGTATGAGAAGTCTATTATTTTGTACGTGTAAGACGTATACCAAATATTACTAGGTAGGGGAAAAGATACAATGTTTGGTACCCTAAGATTTTTTTAAAACTTTTAACACTTATGTAAAATCTACTGTTCATAAACATGCATTTGATAGAATATGATTCTCAAATCATTTAAAAATCATTCTCAATTTAGGTTAACCTGTATAAATTTCATTTTTTTTAACAAAAACTAGTTAAAACACAAAGACTTGCAGGCTCTATTATTGGCACAATACAATGATTGTCATACTTAGTAAAAAGTACAATGAATGGCTCTGCTAATCATTATGCTCGAGTAAGTATGCCAATCAATACTACCTACCCACTACGAGTAATATTATAAGGATAGAAGATAATGGACAAATCTTGCGATCTGTAAAACAATTGAATCGAAAAGTTTACCAATCGTTGTAATCGTACCTATGTAGTTCTGTCGAAAAACAGTCGCTAATACTATCAAATTAATTAAATTTCAAGGCACATTATGTTATAGTTTAATCCACAATACCTTTAGTAAGAAATAATTTTGATTTTACCTCAATGGAAGCTTTTTGCAACGACTTAATAAAATTTCATTTTATTACAGTTTTACGCAGTTTCAAGCGCCGTCCATTAAATTACACGGATAAATAAATATGGCTAACTTAATTCCAGTCCTGCAAGTTAGAACAGTTGCGTTAAATAAATCTAAACTCAAACTTAGTGGAGCAGAACTCAATTTCAAACGAAAAAGTTAAAGCTATCGGAGGGAAGTCTGAAACCACAGTTGAAGTTTAGTCAGTGGGTTCTTTTATACGCATTTTCAACCGATCTATATTTTCAGGCGAAATGGTTTTGTATCTAAATGAACTGCTTTAACTGTTTGATGGGATGATGTTATCTTCACTAGATCTATTTGTGAGAAATAATGACTTCTTCTTCATGAGAATAATGACCTACTACCAAATATTTAATTTTCTTCCGTGTCTTCTGTCACTCCCCAAATTTTGATGAGTACCTATACTAAAGGATTTTAGCTATGCTTTTAGATACTGTCAAATTGAATCCCATCAAAAACAATACTTGTCAAAAAAACCAAGTCTCGCAACTCAGTTGTTCTACGGTAAAAAGTTGTGAGATCCATGTAATACCAAGTCCAGGCCAGGAAATCTTTAACGTTTTACATAAATTATTGACTTGGCCATCGCACTAAATAATTTAATTTACACGTGTTTTCATGCGATGGCCAAGTCAATATATTTATGTAAAACGTTAAAGATTTCCTGGCCTGGACTTGGTATTACATGGATCTCACAACTTTTTACCGTAGAACAACTGAGTTGCGAGACTTGGTTTTTTTGACAAGTATTGTTTTTGATGGGATCTCATTTCTTTTTGTATTTTGTAGACAGCAGTTATGTATCTAGAAAACTGGACCGAAATTGAAAAATTTTACTCGACTTGGCGGTTGCACTACCGTGCCCCCAAATATCATTTATTTTTGTATTTTGTAGACAGCAGTTATGTATCTAGAAAACTGGACCGAAATTGAAAAATTTTACTCGACTTGGCGGTTGCACTACCGTGCCCCCAAATATTTTAGTTTTTCCTTGATTCATACACCAAACACTACTTATATTCCAAATTTGAAGCTTCTAGGTCTGCTAGAAGTGCCTTAGAGTTTTGATGATCGATGAGTCAGTGAGTCAGTCAGTGAGTGACAAAATTAAGTAACTTTGACCCGTTATAATTCTTAAACTACTCGTTCAAATTGAATGAAATTTTAAATATACCGTGTCTTTACAATGCCTGCATAGCTAATGAAAATTCAGCCTTCTAGTTTTATCCACAACGAAGTTACAGGCGGTCGAAAATGGCCTGAATTGCTTCGAGAAAAGGATGGTATGGCCGTGCCGCTTTTTTGCTCGACTTGGTGGGGGCACTGCCGTCCCCCCAGATCATAGCAACTGAATATGGTGTTCCAAGGATCTGTCCTTACAACATAGACTGAGCCAGGTCCAATTGCCTTCGTTGTACTTTATGTAGTTGCAAGATTCAGATTCCTGTACCTATGTAAAATTATGGTTCGAGATAATAACTTTTTTTTTCTTTATGTCTAATATGTATTTTAACCTACTGAACTCATCTTTATTGCGCCAAGACCAAGAACGGTCGATGTTTTCTTCAGATTTATGCGGTTAAAGTTAAATTAATTGTTCGGTTTTGTACTAGTTTCGTATCGGTTACGGCCACCTCTGATTCTACACTCTGTATTAATGTTACTTTAGAAGCTTGTTTGTAAGCAGTAGCCGTTTTATTTCAAGCCAGATACTTTTAAGTTAAAGGTCTCTGACCACTGGTTTTTTCATCATAGGTTCGTTTCGCTTCTTTCAGTACTTACCTAGGCAGAATAAAGAGGTAGGTAGGTAGAGCAAAAAATACTGGACGTAGTCCACTTAGAGCACCCGCACGAATAGCACCTAGCCACGAAGAGCACCTATCGATATCGCTATTCGTGGAATAGGTCAGGTGCTATTCGAGCAGGTGCTATGAGTTTAAACATTGTATCCAAGAAAGCTGGCACTGCAGAATTGCCTAAGTTTTTTCGCAAAAATTCAAACTAAACATTTATTTTGTCTAATGCCCGTTTTTACCATCAATCCCTAATTTTTAAGTGACGCCTATAGTAATACATACAGAAATTTTGTTTTCATAGGGGTCCCTTAAAAATTGATGGTGAAAACGGGCACAACTCTCTTTCTATCCTCATTTTTCCTCGCATTCACATCTTAGAAACCGAGACAGAAATTGTCCTTGGCGGGTTAGATCAGTTATTTCGCTCACGCCGTGAAAACTAGCTGAGTGCGCAGCGGCTTTGATGTCAGGCGTCCGCGGCGGGAATCCCGAGTACATGCTGTGTGTCGATATGTCGCAGTCAAATTGTATAATCCGCCGTTTTACATTACAGC
Source organism: Ostrinia nubilalis (assembly GCF_963855985.1). Classification (NCBI taxonomy): domain Eukaryota; kingdom Metazoa; phylum Arthropoda; class Insecta; order Lepidoptera; family Crambidae; genus Ostrinia; species Ostrinia nubilalis. The sequence continues at coordinate 531,197 of NC_087111.1, read as the reverse complement.
TAGGCATTTTGCATTACAGCTCTGTTTTGTAATACGGCGGCTTAACGTTTAGCCGGATTGAATACGGCTGAATGAAAATCCGCCGGAATGTATTCGACGCCAAACGTTCTTCAATACGGCTAGCCGTAATGTAAAACAGCGTGTCCTTATCCGCCGCTTCGACAGTTTTTAGTTCTTATTTTCAATACCGTGGCGCTACCTGACATAACAACAACAATGGCATCGGATGCAGAAATTGTATTGCTAAATTTCGCAGTTATTTGTGAATTTAACAGAGAAAACGTGATAAATAATACTGTCGACAGTAACTTTAAGAATAATTTTAATGTACAATTAAATAATTCAATGAGAAACAGTAAATAAACCGTGGACAAGGGAACGAGATTTAGAGGTTATAACCCACATAAAAACAGAAATATTTTAAAATAAAGTGGCTATGGATTCGGGTGTTCGGCGGAATCCTAAACAATATTATTAGTGTAAAAATATGACATTATGGCTGTGGCCGGTGAAGATAATTTCATAAAGAAAAATAACCCAGAAAAAATGACTAAAACTTTATTGTTTTGAGTTACCTGTGTGTGATCATTTTTAATGTCTTAAATTCTTAAAATGTTTAGAAAGTGTAATTGTTTTAAGTGACTTTTTTTAGATGGCTATCCCTTGTGATTTATAAATAAGTATAAAAAATACTGAAGCCAAATATATTATTTAGTATACAGTAACGAAGATAATAATTCTTAAAATCTGTCTTAAAATTTATTTTCATTAAACATTGTTTTATTTTGTAAGTATGGTCACCCTACAATCTAAATAGTAGTACGATGCGGCTAAACGTGGGCCGCCGTATTGACGAACGTATCGCAATGACAATCCGCCTAAACGTTGAACCGCCGTATTACAAAACAGAGCTGTAATGTAAAATGCCTAGTGGTAATGTAAAACGGCGGATTATACAATCCGACTGCGACAGATACACACGGCCGGCGGGGATGGCGAGCCGTGAGAGATTGCTTCAGTTACTTCGCTCAGGCTGTGAAAACTAGCTGAGTGTGCAGCGGCTATGATGTCAGGCGTCCGCGGCGGGAATCCCGAGTACATGCTCTGTGTCGATACACATGGCCGGCGGGGATGGCGAGCCAGAAAGGTTGCTTCAGTTGATTCGCTGACGCCGTGAAAACTGAGTGTCAGCGGCTTTGATGTCAGGCGTCCGCGGCGGGAATGCCGAGTACATGCTGTGTGTATCCATACACACAGCCGGTATAGATGGTGAGCCATCAAAGTTGTGTGTTTGATAATAGCCAGCCTTTGATAGCCAGTCCATCATAAGTGCCAAACTACTGGTCAAAATTGAATAAATATTTTTGATTTGATGTTTTGATTTATGGTTGAGGATTCCCACCTCTCGTTCCCACCGCTGCAACTCCTGTGTAGCCAGGATGTACAGGTTGACCGCTATAAAAACCCAACCAGTGAAGGTCAAGTTTGGCCCGAGTTAAACTGTCATTGGACCGCAACGAAATTAATCGGAGGAACATAGGAGGAGTTGAAATTAAGGTTCGACTTCCTCCATTGTAAAGCGAATGGTTTATGGTTGAGGATTCCGGGTGTAGCTCACTCCCACCTTATCTGATCATCATTTCATCTTGTGAGATGCACGTCAAGCTTCCTAAGACTCATTTTAGTCGATGTTACCCAAAATGTTTTGTTTTCTCTTTTTTTTCAGGCTTTCAGGCTATGAAGAGATGTCTTATTTCGATTAAAAATATAATGGTGACAACATTATTTTTCAACGCTGCAGCGATACCCCTATAATGCTTAATACTTATCGTTACATCTGATGATACAACCCATACAACATAATGGAGCAATTTTTGAAGATTGGCGTTTTTCTATTTCATAAAAAAGGTTGTAGAAAAATAACGTTATGTTTTTTTTTACTCAAAACACTCGTTATCATTTCTTTATACTTTTCTTTACATATCTGCGCCATGCCTATTGGGATTACAGTATACAGTGATGATATCATAAATTAAGCTCTTTGTCTACAGAAACGACGTAGCTTTAGGTGTCAACTCCTTTTCGTTGTGCAAACCCGTGTGTATCAACCAAAGAAGCTCATCAAAATTCAACAAAAACTCGTGGAAGCAAGTTTTTTTGCTTTCTCTAAATGAAAAGCAGGTGTTGCTCCTACGCTTTTAAAGTACTTTCTTTTGCATGTAAATGTTACTTTCTTTCTTTCGTGCAAAGTTAAAATGCCTTTATTCGAGCCCTTTACAGGGACGAACTTAGGGTTTAAGAGGGCTTCTAGTTTTTATTGTTGGGTAAAACTTGAATCATTTATTGTTGTTGTTGTTGTTACAGCCGAAAGAAGTCCACTGCTGGACAAAGGCCTCTCCCAAGGATTTCCATAAAGACTGAAAGACGTAGACGTAGCGTGGGCAGGCCTCTCCCACTAGGTGGACCGATGATCTGGTGCAGGTCGCGGGAGGTGCCTGGATGCGAGCGGCGCAGGACCGGTCTTTGTGGAATCATTTGTATTTGACACAAAATTATACGATGAAATTCCAGATCTCTGACATTCTGATAGATGAACTAAAAAAACTCATTTATTTTTGCAAGTACCTAGGCTTTTAAAAAGCACTTTTACATGTCCCAGTATTAACCCTATCACTGCTTCGGGCAATAAATGGGCCAGTGCTGAGAAGAAGCAGCGCAAGAAACTCAGTCACTATGACATACAGATGAATAAGTAACTACGTATTTCAACTGCCTTGTCTTTAGTACAGTTTGATAGGTTTTTGACGTTTGTTAAAGTTAAAGTAAGATGGTGCAACCCAGCCTTAGTCCATATCTGCTAATCGAAAAATATTAGCTCAAACCCAGTCGGAACGAAAATATGAAATTTAAATATAAGTGTCAACAGGTACTGTATTTCTTGCTAAGCGGCCTCACAAAATGTAAAACGAGGTTTCCTTGTAAACGGATGCTGGTGATATTTCGGGCAGTTAACGATATAATTTATACTAAATGGGCGCAGTAAAGGTGTGAGCATGGTTAGTTAAAATTTAACGGGCATTTTTGCGAAAAGTGGAATTTTTTTAAGACTAAGAGCTGCAGATTTATTTTTATAAGAATATTAGTAATGTGTATTGTGTATTGTACAAATTAAAAAATAGTGCCTTTAACCCATCGTGCTGAGCTAAGCTTGTATTATGAGTGGGCTCACCACACACAATTTAGTTGAGCGAACTTTCGGAAGCGTAACGAAAGCGTCACATTTTAAAGAATTTCTGACATAGCAGAAATAACGCGGTGTTTGGCATAATATTACAAAAAGTGGTATAGTAAATAGTGTTGAAAGAATAAAATTAAATGGACCCAATATGGACCCTGTCGGACACACTGCATTTTAGGAGATTTTCTGTTTTAACATAGTACCTACGAATAATTTACACAACAAGTGTCTTAAAAATGTAACATTGCGAGCAATTCAAGTAATACTTTTCACTTTAAGTCGCTATCTTATGACCTCGTTCAGATACAGATTGTAATATTTTATTACCGTTGGTTTATTCCCTGTCAGGAAGATACATTTATATTACCACCGACACTTTCACAAAGTCAGTAACAAACAAACAAGAAAACAAGAAACTCCCGGCAATTAGCTGAACGAAAACAAACTTGTTGTTTATTCCTCTGATTTTGTTTATTGTAATCGAAGGACTTGCCCTAATTATGGCGGCGATACAGCAAAGTTGCCGAACGAATACTGTCAGCAAAGATAGTACAACGACTGTTTGACTTTGACAGAAGTTGGTTGATAAAGGAGACCTTGAGAGTAGGGAAAAAGTACGAGTCTTAGAGAGGTATTCATTTAGAACGAGCTCCTGCAGTGAAGAATAAATGTCCTCAATGATAATAGTTAATATTATGATGTTATGATCTAGCAAATTGTTTTGACCACATCTTGGATACTTCTATTCCGTCAAACTTATTATTGCAACATTACAATAATTTCAACTTTTCGTACCGATCAAAAGGTTTTTCATAAAACTTACAGAACTGTCTTCATTTCAAATTCATACAGTTAAAGGTCCGTCACCTATATCTTGAAGGTATCCATGACAATACATTAAGCTAAAAATTGTACTATATTATAACGGTTTTGCAACACAACATAATATCAGACTTATGTTGTGTCGACAGCTGTACAATTATCACACTGTACTACAAATTAATCGCTTTTTCCCCGCTAACAACCGGTAACACCCCCGCGATAACCTACGTACGTGATGAACGCCCCTAAGTGTGTAGCATCAATCACGGAGGACGGTGGCCGTGATAACGACCGGGTAAGGACGAAGCGATAGGACCTATGAAGGTTCCGTACACTCCTAATCTACATAATATATCCTATAAAAGCAAAAGGTCACTGACTGACTCACTCATCACGAAATCTCAGAAACTACAAGTGCTAGGAGTCTCAAATTTTGCATAGGGGTTCCTTTTAGAGCGTAGGTGCTTACTTCATGACGGGATTTTGCAAAAATCAACCTCAAAGGGGGTAAAACGGGATCCACGCGTACGGAGTCGATGGCGACCGCTAGTCTCCTATATCGACACCTACATATCACACATTCTTTACAACAAATTAATCAGTTTTCCCCGCTAACAACCGGTAACACCCTGCGTACGTGATGAACACCCTCAAGTGTGCGGCATCAATCACGACGGGCGGTGGCCGTGACAACGACCGGGTAAGGACGAAGCGACATCACCTGTGTGGGTTTTTTAAATATTTTAATCACACGTAAGTGGTGACCAAGCATATTTTCTCAGCATTGAACACACTGACTTTAATCTTCTGTTTTGATATTTGAAATCATGAATTATGGGTTTGATTTAAAATACACGTTGTCTAAAATGATAAACAAATTATTTTAACTTTAGCACTTAGAAACAGATACCAACAATTCATCTATCGATACAGAGATACCAACTGTTTAATGATACATAGACAAATAGTTTAGCTCTTGCTCACAAAATTATGTAAATAGCCAGGATTAATGGATTAGTTTAATTAAAATGAAAACAATGACAAATAAAATAATTAATGAAAAAAGCTACTCAATACAGAAGATAAATGTGATTAGTGATGAGGTTCACAATCACGTAATCGTCCTGCGGAACTCCAAAATTCTGTGCTCACATTTCATTTAATGGTTTTCCTTACGAATTACGGTCCTTTTCATGGTTTCGCCTCCTTTCATCGTGTGTTATGGGCTCATATTAAAATCTAATCTCACCTTAATATGAGCTTCTCTTGACCAAAAAATTTAATAAACTATAGTCTTTTATTTTTTTTCCCGTAAGTGGATCTACTTTGGGATGACATATTAGGTATAGAAAGAAATAAGAAAGAAAGAAAATAACTTTATTTTGCCAACAAACTCAGGCAACAAAGACATACACAAAAAAAATTAACAAAGTTGGCAAAAAAAGTCACCCACTCAGAGTATCTTGACAGAGTAACTGCCAAGACACTGATTTTCAGTGTGTGCCTTTTATGCTATGTATGTCAAAAGCTTACAAAAGCTTCCATCACTTTTTAGGGGATATACGCCCGTATTCACAAACATATTATGAGGTCTCACAGTGCGCGTGGACAGGGTGACACACGAACCAATCATAGAGCTCTATTCAACGCTGTACGTTCGATTTGCTGCTTCACTTAAGTAAGCATCGTTTGTGAAAGTAACTGCTTTGTAAGCGTTTGATTCAAAACTCTTCTCACATAAATAAATAGCCAATACTACAAACAATTCATTAGTAAACTGATCCTTAAAAGGTATCAGCACTTTCATAGTCCTTACTCCTTATGCCTTACTAGCGGCCGCCCACGACTTCGTACGCGTGGATCCCGTTTTACCCCCTTATGGGTTGAATTCCAAAATCCCGTCTTAGTGAGCACCTACGTTCTAAAAGCAACCCCCATGCAAAATTTGAGACTCCTAGCACTTGTAGTTTCTCTTTTATAAATATAAATAATTCCATTAATATTCAGTAAGCACCGCAGCCAACTCAGCTACAAATGGCTGTCAGTTAAAAATGAATAAAAATAACATTAACGTGTGTAGGCCATTATTGTAAAGATACCTAAACAGTTTAATGTCGAGGCGTTCAGTATAATTCAAGCATCCATTCTTTCTCCAGCGCTTTTATTGCCGCGTCTTAAAAAGTAACTTCCATACGAACCGTCACTAAAAATCGCAGCCATTCTCTTCCATGGGAATAAAAAAGGGAATAAAACGCACAAATTGTCGTATAAACCGACGTTTTAAAGAGAAGCACCTTTAGGACTGCCTCTAGCGAGCAGACGTGGGGCATCAGAGGGCTAAGCCTAAGGAGGTAACAAAAATATCTTGTCTATTCTACTTTTAGTAACGCTATCTATTGTTTGTAGATACGAGTACGTCTATGTTAAAGAGTGAGACAGTTTTAGTCGTACATCTCCCTCGTTAGCTGTTGGTGTAAAGCGTCTCTATAACGTTTTTATTTTAAGTCAGCAGGACTAGTCCTATTAAACATGGTAAATAGCTGCCATTATAAGATACAAAACGGTTAAAATAATGTGGAAATAATCAGTTTTTTTTCTCTTATAAACAAAAAAAACTATTGCTTCTAGTTTGTAGTTCAATAAATCTTAATCTCTTTAAAATGCTGTTATTTAACTGTACCATTTGCATTATACAATACTGTTCAGTTGTCGTTTGCAATTCAATACAATTTGTCGATTGTCGTTTCTCTCAGTTTTTTTTTTCCGGAAGGACTGTGCTAATAGCCGCCGACTTTCTCAGCTTCACCGGACAAACGATTGAGGTTGAGCGCAGATGGCTCTCAACCTCAAACGTTTCTCTCAACGTTAACGATAGTAGAATACCATCCTGTCTTCGTATCCAGGAGGGTCGCTGTTTTGTATTCCTGGGGGATAACGGTCTTTCGGGAAATCGTCAAATAGTCTTAGAGATTTGGGGAAATGCCTAGCATACTAGTTACAGGCTAAACGACAGGTCTGACGTGTCTCTGTGGAGGTATAGGATTTTTATTTCTGATTAAAACTCATTGTTATGTATGTAATGTTGTCAAAACTCATAAAAAATATTTTATTTTTGCAAGCAGGCTTTTAAAAAGCAGTTTTACACGGCCCAGTATTAACCCTACCATTGCCTCGGGACAATAAATGGGCCAGTGCTGAGAAGAAGCAGCGCAAGAAACTCGGTCACTATTGGATTTGATAAGAAATAAAGATGGTTTCACAAGAAGGATTTTCGTTACACAATCAATCTTGATTCTTGTCTCAATATCTAATTAGCAAGTTGTAAAATTTTTAACATATTCAAAGTCAAGTTTCAATAAGTATGTACTCGTACTTTTCGTAAAGAAATAACAATTATTGTATCTTCGGGGCTTTTCCTATTTTGATACCCTTTAACTTATGTTATACATAAGAACGACGATGTTGGAGTCAAAAGGGGCTTGGGGCCTCTTATAATAGCGAAAGAGAGACTCACTGAATGCACTGTTGTTATGGTCCCCCAGGGAGCAATAAGAAATGATAGCGTTCAACCTCATTTGGGTTAATATCCTTCGCACACAATGCTAGTGTTTGAGTGTAACATATTTGAACCACAAACAAAAAATGACATGAGTAGGTATAGTTAGAGAACGCTGCCACAAAATTCCGATCGACCAGCAGATCAAGCGCCGCAAGTGGAACTGGATTGGCCACACTCTCCGAAGGGATCCCGATCACATCCCCAAGCAGGCTCTGGATTGGAACCCCCAAGGAAAACTCAAACGTGGTCGCCCCAAGCAAACTTGGCGGCGCACTGTGGCAGACGAGGTGAAAAAGATCGGCAAGACTTGGAGCGAGATCAAACGCAAAGCTCAAGACCGAACGGTCATGGAGGACTGTTGTGGACGCCCTCTGCCTCATCTAGGGAACATAGGACCTTAAGTCAAGTAAGTCAGGTATAGTTCTTGCAACTCACGAAAGTGAGTGAGCTTTACTTGTTATAGTGTAATGTGTATCAAAATAGCACTTTTACACGTCCTTGTTACCCTACCACTGCTTCGGGATAACAAATGGGCCAGTGGTGTGAGAAGCAGCACAAGAAACTCACACCCGTATTCACAAACGATACTTGCAGAAGTGAAGCAGCAAATCGAACGCACAGCATTGAATAGAGCTCTGTGATTGGTTCGTGTGTCACCCTGTGCGTGCACGTGCACTTTGAGACCTCATAGTAATGTTTGTGAATACGAGCGTAAGATTTTTCCTCCACTTCTTCTGAGCATTAACCGATATGGTGTCCCGAAGTGATTAAGGCAAGCTTTATTTGGGACTTGTCTAAGTGCTCTGAAAAGGGCCTAACATATACCAACAAAGAATTTTGAATCAATGAGTATAACCACTTATGTAGGTACCTGGAATTACGAAAATAAAGAAATTTGATTTGATTTAACGTGTCTCAGCAAATAACAAACTCAAGAAGCAACAAACAGTTGAGTCGCATTTAGTTTGAAAGTGCATCGCTGACGTTTCGCTTCAGTAAACGCGTCTGTAATCACTTTAGTATAGCTTGAATGCCTACAGGTGTGGCGTGCCCCTACTACTGTAGCCTTATTCACGTAACAAAACTTCAACGGCAACAAATCGCTGAGTTGCGATCCTATCGGGTAATCATTCTATCGAAATGACCCTTGTGAATACGGATTTAGAACTGTTTTTCAATGGCACGACTTCTGAACGTCAGCGAGATTTTGACTGTGCCAAAATACGTGAAATAGGCCACTGGTATCTGTCTAGAAAACAGTAAGGATAAACTCAGAAGTAAATAATAGTTTCAGCCGAATGACGTCCACTGCTGGACAAAGGCCTCTCCCAAGAATTTCCACAAAGACCTATCTTGCGCCACCCGCATCCAGTCACCTCCCGCGACCTTCAATAGATCGTCGGTCCACCTGAATAAAAAATAGTAGTAAAGATAAACGATCTGGTGAAGGTCGCAGGATTTACTCGTACATGGATGCGAGCAGCACAGGACCGGTCTTTGTGGAAAGTCATTTGGCTGAAACAAACTAAATTCAAAATCATTACTATTTTGTCATCAAAAGCTAATATCACATATTATTTTCTTTAAAAAAATTACACTGATCTCCATTCTATTCAACTATCGTTTTAGCCTCTTATTATTTTGTATCCAATCATATTTTTTCTCTATCTCGTTTATTTATGTTTTGATTCATCATCTCCATCATTTCAACCACAGGCTTATCCACTGTTGAACATAGGCCCAAAGTTTTGATTACCTAAAATTATTGAGGATTTATTTCATGAAAATAACAATATTTATAAACCTTGTGTTTGAAATGTACCTATATTTCTATTGGCCTAAAAAAGTTCTTCGGGTCTGTAGTAGGGATCGTCCATTTTAGTTTCCCGATCCATCCACGGCTTTAGTTGACTTGCGAAGGAATTGAATTAACTCGCCCCCGCCCAAGCTACCTTCGCTAAGCGCTTACTTTTTGCAATCACAAATAGAAGCCTTTGGATGACAAACTTTCATCATCATCATCAACAGCCCTTTACAGTCCACTGCTGGACTATGAGCCTCCTCCACTATAGTGGAGGGTTTTGCCATAATCTCCACGCTAGGCAGGCGGGTTGGAGATCGCAGTTTAAAAGATTGATGTTTTTCAGAGAGCGCTGCTGCCCATTCTCTGTTTGATGTGTAGTCCCTAAGTCGCCTCTTACGACACCCGCGGGAAGAGTAGGGGTTGGTGACAAATGTATTCTACTCTGCCGTCACCACACGGCTAAGAGACAAACTTTACGGGTAGAAAACTTCTTGCTCTTTAAGATTACCCAGCTTTAAGATTGTGATAGTATGATTAAGGTATTTAATAGGTAAAATAAGCAGGTGAACTTCATTGGGTCCATATTCGGTTGCATAAAAAATATTGTCATAATTTAAGAGTGCATAAAGTTTTTTGGCATACTCATCATTTCGCATAACGTTCATACAGATTAAATCATAAGGCATATTTTTTTTGCCATCACCACTTTTATTATAATAATATTTTAGTATATATTTTTTTTGTATTCTTGTTTTTTTAATAACGATTTCTAGGCATAACATTTATTGGCATCTAAACCAATGCCATAAATATTACCTTTCATAATATACAAAATACCATAATTTCAACAAATATGAAATATAAAAATGTTATACATATAAAATATAAGTCATCATCATCATCATCATGTCAGCCATAGGACGTCCACTGCTGAACATAGGCCTCCCCTAATGCTTTCCACGTTGATCGATTGGTAGCGGCAAGGTTCTGGAATGGAGGCCGCGTACCAGAAGGCGCAGCGTGGGACGTCCACCTACAAGGTGGACCGACGACATCGTAAAGGTAGCAGGGAAGCGCTGGATGCAGGCCGCTACCAATCGAAAATATAAGTAACAAATATAAATAGACAAGCAAGCATGCAATCAAACAGCAAGCATGCAAGCAAGCTGCAAGGAAGCATGTAAGCATGCATGCAAGCAAGGATGCAAACAAGCAAGCCTGCAAGCAAGCAGCAAGCATGCAAGCAAGCAGCAAGCAAGCATGCAAGCAAGCAGCAAGCATGCAATCAAGCAGCAAGCACGCAAGCATGCAAGCAAGCAGCAAGCAAGCAGCAAGCAAGCAGCAAGCAAGCATGCAAGCAAGCAAGCAAGCAAGCATGCAAGCAAGCATTAGGATTGCCTTATCTCCGGCGCTGCGGGAAGTGCGGTCCTTCCGCTCTGGCGTAACATATACCCGGCATGCCATGTTCGCTTCCGCAGCTTCGGCTTGCTGGTCGCCTTCGGCGACCAGCCTCAGCCGCTCCAGCTCGCACGGCTGCCGGATATATGTTACAGCGAGCGAGGACCGCACTCCCTCCGCGTCTCCGGCTTTTAAATTACACTCTAGTATAGGGCAGACTAGTACCACGTGGAAGAGACCACGGCCAGTCGGGATCTACATAATTCTAGACCAGGAAAGCTTAATGTTGTAAAAGAAATGTGGACTGTATAATATGTGCGTTATAAAAGATAAGAGGGATTCGAGATCAAACAGAATGTATTTTCACGAGCTTAAGTTTTCTAAGAGACAGGTCAAAAATTAAGAACAAAAATGACAATGACAGAGAATTTAGTTTTTACAAATCTATAGGCCGAAAGAGTATAAAGGTGGAAGGAGGATTGTTCGCAACATCACAAATACAATTATTTAATGTTCAATGTTGGTTGCTCTTATAGACAACTAGCTGACCCGGCGAACTTTGTTCCGCCTTAATGGCAATAAATAAGCAGACTTTTTTTTAATTTCGAACGGGATAAAAATTCAAATTCAAATTCAATAATTTATTTGCTAGAATACATAATTACATGCCCGTTTTACAAGGCAGATCTTATAGTTAATATGATGCCCATGTATTCAGCCTGCAAGCAGACGTACAAATATTTTATCAGTCAGATTATTATTTAACATACAATGTCACAAATCAAATTAATGTATTAATATTTCCGTATAATAAATTTACAATGTCAAAAGTTAAATGTAGATGTCACAATAAAATTCATACACTATCTATTTAAGTTAAAATATTCGTCAATGCTATAAAAACCATGGCTCAGTAACCAATTTATCAATTTCTTCTTAAATACATTCCCTTCAAGTACTTTTAGTTCTTCAGGTAAATTGTTATATATTTCTATACACATATTATAAACATTTTTCTTATATATTACTTTGTGGCATTGGGGTTTAAACAATAGGTTTGCGAATTTAGCTCTTTTTTGACGGGTTATCACATCACTGCGTTTTTTGAAATAATATGGATGGGTTTTTACAAATATACACACATCTCTTATATACATGCATGGAAGAGGCAGGACATTACATTTCTTAAATAGTGGCCTGCAACTGTCTAGATACCAAGCCGCATTTATCACCCGTATGCATCTTTTTTGCATTTTAAATGCTCTGTCTACATCTACTGAGTTGCCCCACAACAATAAGCCATAACCTAACACCGATGAGACATAGGCATGATACGCAGCCATAGCTGCATCAAAAGAAATAGTTTGGCGTATCCTTTAAAGGGAAAATACGTATCGACTGAGTTTTTGGCATACAAGATTAATATGCTCCTTCCAGTTCAGGTGTGAGTCTACAGTTATTCCTAGGAAATTAAACAAGGCTACCTCGCATACCTTCTCATTTTTATATTCAATGTCAAGATGTAGTGGATTAGTATTATAAGAATTGAATTGAATTATTTTAGTTTTATTTATATTTATACGCAATTTGTTATTATCTGTCCATTTAATTATATCTTCTAAGGCTTTTCTTAAAGTTTGTTGTGCAAGACACTTATCCTCCACTTTGACCACAAGCGTAGTGTCATCGGCAAATAAAATGCATTTATGTGTCATATGCCTCGGCAAGTCATTAATAAACAATAAGAATAGTAATGGGCCCAATATGCTCCCCTGCGGAACACCAGAATCATTCATGAGCTCCATAGATCTGAAGTTACGCTTTATGAAGTTCTTCTTGGCATCTCTAATGACTCTGGTCACCTCAGTACACTGTTTTCTATTTTGTAGATAACTGTTTAGCCAATCAAGCGCTTTGCCACGAATACCATAACAATATAGTTTACGGAGAAGTATGCCGTGGTCGACAAAGTCAAATGCCTTGCTCAGGTCCATAAACAACGACAAAACCGGACCGCTACTACCATTCAGGTATTCCGTGATAGTCCTTATCAAAGTAAAACCCGCTAGAGAAGTAGAACTTCCACTGCGAAAACCAAACTGATCTTTATGGAGGATTTCATGTTTGTTAATGAAGCTATTCAACCTCAAAAGCATCGCTTTTTCAAGGACTTTTGATAATATTGGAACCATAGTAATAGGCCGGTAATTGCCTGGATCAGATTTATCTCCCTTCTTAAAGAGAGGTTTAACAATGGACATTTTAAGTGGTTCCGGGAATGAGCCCTGCAGAAATGACAAATTAATTATATGTGCAAGTGGAAGACATATTGATTTGGCACAGGCCTTCAGCACTAATGCAGTAACTTCGTCATAACCACTAGTTTTACTGTTGCTCAGCGACATAATTATTGTATATATTTCATGGGCATCGACTGGATTAATAAATATTGTATTTAAATTATTATAAATGTTTGGAAAATTAATATTATCAGTATTAGACATTAAAGTTTGGTCAGTTGAAAGATTAGTAAAATAATTATTTAAAATATTGCTAATGTCAGACGGATCGGTAAATGTCGTATTATTATATTTAATAAATTCAATGTCATTTTGATATAAACGATCAGTCAAAGAAGATGAAATGGCGCCCCAAGTAGCCTTGGCCTTGTTTTTACTCATTCGAATGCGCCTTAAATTGATAATTTTTTGAGATTTTTGTATGCATTTCTTTAAAATATTGTCATACTTTTTGAATTTAGATTTGTTTATAAGTTTGTTATTCCCATTTTTCTTGTACTTCACATATAAGGAACGTTTCGTTTTACAAGATATTCTGATACCTCTAGTTAACCAGTTGAGCTTAACCGGTTTATTAGTAATTTTTACTTTGATCGTGGGAAAACATAGATTATAGAACATTATCAAATCGCTATAAAATATTTCGAAAGATACTTCAAGATTATGTGAATTATAGACATCGGAAAAAGAAAGAGAACATATACACTCACAGAACTTCTCAACATTCTCACGGCAGTAATCACGCTTATACTCAAACCAATAATGGTGGGCTCTCTGTTTTTTAACAGCCAGCGTAATCATTTGGGCCGTTTCATGATCAGACAGTCCAGAGTTAAGTACTTCAGATTGAACATTTTTGACGTTACTGGCTATTTGGTCCAAACACGAGTTCAAACGAGTAGGCAGACTAATATGAGTCTGGAAACCATAGCTATGAAGTATATTAATCAGGTCAGATGCATTCTTATTCTCCCTCAATATATCGACATTCCAATCCCCACAAACCACTATTTTCTTCCTTCTGAAATTGTTCGAAGCATAACCTAGTAATTTATCAAGTTTATGCAGAAAGGTTCCTATCTTTGATTTTTTATCTTCTGGTCTTCTATATATACAAAAAATAACAATATTCAGGCCCACAATCTCCGTCCCACAACATTCAAAATTGTATTTTGTCACCAAACATGGCGGAATGTTAACAATTTTAGTATTAAATGATTTCCTGACCAGAATACATGACCCACCTCTAGATTTATCATCCCTACTATAAGCCGATGCTAGCTTAAAGTTTTTTAATTTAACGTTGGTCTCATTATGTAATTTTACGTTTGTCTCAGTAAAACATAAAATGTCCACTTCACTATCACTCATCTCTAAATTATATAAAAACAATTCTAAGTTATCAATTTTGTTACAAAGACCAGCTATATTCTGGTGAAGAATTCTTAACTTATCTGAAGCACCCTTAGAGCTAATATTTATCAAAGTCCGCTCATGAGAGCGGCTTGTAGTGGAAAAAAATTATTCCCCATCGTTACATCCCTATTAAGGTTGACATCCCCCTCAACTTGAGACTTATATCCACTTCCAATATCGCCCGACGCATAAGAGTACATCGGTGAATCAGTATTCAAGGCAAGAGTCAGTTTAAATGTTATTAAGTCTAAGACAGACCTTTGATTATGTCTTTTAAACATGTCTTTGATCTCTAGGAATCTACAGTGATCGTAGTTTTTTATTAGCATTCGTAATTCATTATATAGTTTATTTACATTTAGATTTCGATTCATTGGTACATTCAACAGAAAAACCTTACATTTTTTTAATTGACCTAAGATATGATATAACCTTTTGAGCAAACTACACGGATATCTGTCATGTTTACCAACTGAAATTACAATAATGTCTCCTTCTTTAACTTTTAGGAGTAAACTATCTAAATTACCAAATATTTCAGCTGAAGATGCATGAGGTTTCACCAATCCTTGAAAGTTGTATCTTTCATTTCCCTTGTCGAATTTCATTCTACATAAGTTTGCTGATAGTCCTTTCACCTGTTCATCGCCAATTATATAAACATTTCTTATTTTCAACCTTTTCGTAACGTTTGGCAATTTTTTGTTGATTGGTGAGCCTTGGCTTGATTTAATAACTCCCGGAGTCACTTGATCCCTCGGCTTGCTTGGAGTATTTTGTTCAATAGAAAAATCTAGTCTTGTTTTATTCAGAGAGCTTATATTTCTTTTTTGCGATTTTTTGGGCGTAGACTTGCAGATATCCTTTAACTGGTTCACTCGTACATCATATGATGAGATTTGTTTTTTTAGGCAGGAGTTTTCTGTCAAAAGATTCGTAATTTCATTCTCTGCAATCTCTAACTTTTCTGTGAGTTTCGCGATTTTATTCTGTAAGGCTTCTATTTCATTAAAATTATCAGATCTGATATCGGGACAACTCCTGTTCAATTGTCCATTTCCTTTTACAATCATAGATAAGTCCTCGGTGTCCTCATCCAGCGATAGTGCATCAAAAGAGTTTTCTGTTGAGATATTTGCCCTGTACTTTCTTCGAATCGTAACATTGTCCTCCTGATCGTAAAAGAGGTCGCTATCACGTATTGCGGGCTGCAACACTCGGGATGAATTATGGCTATAAATACAGTCATCGCACCTCCACGCTGACTTCCTCTCGATGTCCATCAGGCGAAACAACTTCTCGGATTTGTTGGCGCAGGCAAGATCATAGGTTTTTTTGCAAATTACGCATGTTAAATAAAGTCTATCTGTTATTGTGGTTTTGCATTTTGCGCAGTGTAGTGCCATTTCCATTGATTGCCACGAAAGAACCAAAAATAGAAAAATAAAAAAGCAAAAAATCTTCGGTCCTTGAGGTTTGAACTTGGTATCGCCGCGTTGATACCGTCGCGTACACCGCCAGGCCAAGGACGTTACAACGGTGTTAACGAAATTGAATGTACGCTGCTGTGAGACCACGTCGTAGTAGTGCCAACAAGGTCGGTCATTCACCCGAGCACTTGTCACAGTTTTTCATTCCACCAACACTCGAGCGAATTTATAAGTTAAACGTTCACTGTTTGTTACGTATCCCAAATAGTTATTTGAAGATAATTTCACTAATACGCCACTTTGAATAACAGTTTTTTAACACAGTTATCAGTCTTTCGTGAGTATTAGACTGATGTAAGTTTAATGATGAATTGTTTATATTTTGAGCACCAAATAAATACAAAACTACGGAACAACTAACTACGTGACTGCTCAGCACGGCGCTCGGCGCCTACCCTCCTATGTCTTTCTCCTTTAAAAGTATCCTATGTCTTTCTCCTGGCTCTAAACTACCTCCCTGACAATTTTCAGCTAAATCGGTTCAGCCGTTCTTGAGTTATAAGTGGAGTAACTAACACGACTTTCTTTTATAATATACAATATGTAACGGAAACACCGTCCGATCCATTAAGGTGTTAATAGGTATCGAGTTAAGATTCCATTTGTGTAATAATTTTCATAAAATATTATTAAAAAAATACCCCATGAAAAATAAATACAAAATTTACAAAAATAAAAAAGCTTACATGGCAATCCGAACGGCAGTGTAGAGGGTACGCGGGAGGGGTAGAGATGCGCCGGCACGCGTAGCGACGTCATAAGGTCATGACCCCCAGCGTCTTAAAGAAAGCCGCCGCGCGGCGACAGAGTGTTAACGCTTTTTGAAAATTTCCCCGTTTTAGGGTAAATCATTGCTAAACTTATTGACTTTAAAAATCGATAAAAAAATTGTTTTTATTAATTACGTAATTTTGATACTTGTTTTGGTAATGTTGTTAAAGCTACTTTATGACCCTTTCGGATCGGACGGTGTTTTTGTTACATATTGTATATAGATATTTATGACTTTAAATGTTATAAATAATTACATTATGTTTATCGTATTTTATTAAAAACAAACTTTAGGAATATAAAAATTATGTTTTTTACATTTATGATTATTTAAATTATGGTATTGAAAATTAGAGAAAGTTATTATTATGCCTATGAAACCATTATGCATTTAGAAAACTATGCATATCAAAGTTTATTCGAAAAAACTTTATGCAAATACTGTTATACCAAACTAAATTATGATGAAAAATGTTATGCGTCTGAGAGGGCACCCAACTTCATTTTGATATTGAAAAAATCGCACAAATCGAATCGTTCTATGAATGACAAGAGATTAACAACCATCAGAAATCTTGTCTAAAAAATATGTTTTTGGTGGGGAAAAAGGTAAATAAAGACAACATTTCAAAAACATTTTTACTGTACAACTTTCATAAAAATAAAATAATAAAATAAATATATTTTTAAACCTATACCTAGTAAGCCTTTTATAATAAATTGATCCCTATTGAACTATGACTACAGTTACTTTGGTAAATCTATAACAGCTAATATACAAATAACTTAATATTACTTTTGTTTATAAGTAAGGATTCGAATCAAAATGGTAAAACCACCCATCTCTACATTAAGCACTATGCTTCATTCATTTTGAACTTTAAACCTTACAGCACAACGACCGCTTTTCGCGTGGCTTTTATTTAACCTGCGCACACGCATGACGTATCAAAACAATCTGAGTAACATTCATGACAAATTAAATACTGATACATAAATTTCAATTTGATTCAAACCCTTGTTTAACGAAATCACGTCTCAGACACGCTCTCAACTTCGATCACATGTCTGTGTTTCCTTTTTTTGTGGATCCCTTCGAATTCGTTCTGGATCTCTTCTAAGCTTCGGTCTTTAGTCTCTGGTACGAAGAAGTAGACGAAGATAATACCAAGAACGCAGACAGAAGCGAAGTACCATAGCGTCCAGCCAGGCCTGACCTTCTTGACTAAAGTTTGGAACATTCTGATGACTGTGAACGCAATCAGCCAATGGCATCCAGCAGTGATGGCCGTAGCTCGTCTCGTAGCTGCTTTGGGGAAGATCTCTCTCAGCATCAACCAAGGGATAGGTCCTACACCAGCAGCGTATACGCTTACAAACATACAAAGCGCAAACAAAGGTATCACTGTACTACAGTCCATGATCTGAGTCATTTGCAGGTGGTAGTACATCGCTAAGCTGCCTAGACTCAGAGCCATTAACGAGAAAGAGAACAGCAAAAGAACGCGTCGTCTGACAGTCTTCAATAACATAGTAGAGAAGTAGGTCGATGATACTAAGCAGAAGCCTAGAATGATGGCCGCTCCGGGCAGATTCTGGGAGATTTGGAAGGCGTTGAAGATGTACTGAGCGTAGAAAAGAACAGCGTATATTCCGCTCATCTGCTGGAAGATCATGAGGCCGAAAGAGACGATAAGCGCTTTCGCTGTTATTTTTGTAGTAAGAAGTTCCTTGAAAGTGACTTTCAACTTGCCGAAGTTTCTCACATTCTCTTTCAATTCCTTGATTTCGGCATCGATGTTGTTGTCTATTCCTCTGAAGTACCGTAAAGCGGCTTTAGCTTCGTGGTACTTTCCTTGGGACATCAGGTAGGCAGGTGACTCGGGGAGGAAGATGAAAGCAATGAAGAATGCAATCGGTACCGTGGCGCATAAGAACGAAAGCCAGGCTATACTGGCGACCATGCCTGTAACAATGAAACACAAGTTAAGGCTAAAAGACACAGAAGAAAATAGAAATGAAATAGTTGGCACACCGCTTATGCTCTGTTGTTATAACTACTCCACTTTTGTATTTTCAATTAATAGGGAGGATGCCACCAGGCTCAATGGTGAGTCTCAACAATAAAATGTCTGTTGTGTCTGTCTCGGCAGTCAAAAACTACAGACTTTAAGTCGGCCGATAGATTAATCGACTTAAAAGTTTGAATGCATGAATTTGAAAATTATAAATAGCTTGAAAAAATCAAACTGCCAAAGGCGGGAATTGAACCCACGACCTTTGTATGTAGTCTGCGGTATCTTAGACAAATTGGGGCTTTCCCAAAATTTCGTTTTTTTGCAATACATTTTGTCTGTTGGTTTATGTCATTTTAGTTTGACTTGCTGATACATGTATTTTATAAGTTCTTTAATATTTATTCGTCTTGTACTCACCAACGACATAGCCAAACAAGACTCCACATGCCAGGTTGACGTGGTAGAAGTTAGCCAAGGTTGGCAGCAGGTTCTTCTCAGCTATATCTTCCACGTAAGGCGGGATTCCAACGCTGAATGCACCAACAGCTATACCGCCGACAAAACGCCCCACGTACAATCCGTAGACATTTGGACTGAGGACAAAATAATGACGTTTGGACTGAGAACAAAATAATGACGTTTGGACTGAGGACAAAATAATGATGTTTGGACTGAGGACAAAATAATGACGTTTGGACTGAGGACAAAATAATGATGTTTGGACTGAGGACAAAATAATGATGTTTGGACTGAGGACAAAATAATGATGTTTGGACTGAGGACAAAATTATGACGTTTGGACTGAGGACAAAATAATGACGTTTGGACTGAAGACAAAATAATGACGTTTGGACTGAGGACAAAATAATGACGTTTGGACTGAGGACAAAATAATAACGTTTAAACTGAGGACAAATGAATTAATTTAGTTATGTTTTGTTTGTTACAGATGCAGCACGCTGCTTTTGGGGTAAGTTTAATTTTGTAATAATATGATAATGTTGAAAATGAGCGCACAATGGCCCAATCAAGAGGCTTGTGCGGTTTCGATTGCTCCGCTAAAATTACTATAGTGATGATAATATACCTAAGAATATTTTAATTTGACCCAAGGGTTTTGTTCTTTATTTTATTTTTATTTAAATAGGTCACCAACAAGTTACCTATATTAGACAATATTCTAAAAAAATCCTGTTTAAGGCCTTTGAATTAAGCGTTCGGCAATATAGACAAAATCAGGGGCTTTTTGGTTTCTTTGCTACTACTAAGTTTTGAAGCCTTCTGAATGTCTTTAACTGTATATTTTGTAAGTTTATAATGACACTACTGCCATCAAAATCGTGGCCAAATTCCAGTTTGATAGCTTTAAGCTTGATTTAAAAAGTTCAGCAGCATGCGACGGCGGTGAAATATGGTTAAAACCTGTATAAAGTTTATATCTTTGAAATTTCGCTATCAAGCAGGAAATCTTTTAACGTAAAATGTAAGTTACAAAATGTATTTTCCATCCGCTATATTTTTTAATCTAGATCATTGGAAAAGCTGTAGCTTGAATAAGGTCGCTGAGTTATTCGTTTTATACACGGGTGTTTTAAAAATTATATTGAAATGTTGCTACCTCGACTAATGTCTTGTCCAAACTTGAAAGTTTCAAACGATATTTACGCCCGCTTTCTGCTAATCCCATAGAATTTTTTTTTTTATTCTAGACAAGGCAGGTATTTGACCGCAATCGCACCTGGTGTTAAGTGAGATGTAGTCTAGGATGGTACATATCTGCCCTGTAAGTGCCTATTCACTCTCGCCTTGAATTTTTCCGAATTTTCCTTTTTTTTGTGGATTTTTAACACTTACTTCAATTTATTTCATTACTAACACGTATTTTAATTTTTACACTAAAGATAATAAGTTGTTTTAGCACGTCGGTCTAATGTCGTGTCGTCGTACTATTTTATGCCAATCGGCTGCTGTGTCGTGACGGAGATTGAACTCGGGACCCTCAAATCGGCAATTTGAAACCAACACCGTTGTTTGATTGGCTTTGTCTTTAAAGTATCAGGGTATTTAATAATAGGTTCTTACCTAGAAGCGACTAACAGCCAAGACACCAGCAAGGGTAGGGCTAGATACAACAGGGTCTTCTTCCGCCCAAAGTGTTGCGAGACGATGCCAGTAGGGATGGCTCCGAAGACCGCCCCGCAGCACAGAAGCGACGCCGCCCATGACGCTTCTGGTGCTGACAGCTGTGGAAAGAACAGCAGGTTTTGTGATATGTCAATCGTCTAGATCAGGGGTCTCCAAACTAAGGCCCGCGGGCCATATTCGGCCCGCCCACTGCCATCAATCAAGCCCGCGACAGCTTAAGACTAAGCCTATATTTGCAGTCTTGGGCAGAAAAATTAAAATTGTTATGGCCCTTGCAGCATACCGAAAAAAATATTATGGCCCCAAGGCTTCAAAGTTTGGAATTACATGGCCTAGTAATTCGGGCAGAGCAGAATAGGTCCCGTCCTTACATGGGTTTCGATTGGGATTGAATATGCGAACATCTGATCTCCCCAATATTATGAGTAGTAGTAGGAGTTGTTATAGTAAATTAGAGTTTTGAGAGGGCCTCGCTCTTGCAGTAGAAACTAAATTACCTGAAGAATCGACTACTTTTTACCGATTACTTGGCTATGGTTGGGCTCTTTCGATCCTTAGGAAAATTATCTTTGTTTCCATTCTAATTAGGGCATGATTGTACCTATTACGTTGCAGCTCAGCTTTTTTTTGTAAATTCATACTTTCTAAGATACTTCATCTGAGAAACTCCAACGACATCTATAGACGGGTTTTAGTAAATAATTTCTAATGGAGCTGCAACGTTACAATAGGCTTTAATATGTCCGTCTGAAAATAATTTTGATTCAGACGGCTCATGGAGACTGACATCAGGATCTCCAATTAATCTCTTTGTACCCTTTAGGAATCGAATCCAGAATCCAAATCTTTCAATACTAATCCCCGAAGGCATATCAGTTATTCATATTATAAGCCCACGCGCAAAGACTCGACCTTTTCGTTGGGGTTATCTCAAAAAGAAAATGTATTCAGAGAAACATTTTAAACAAAACATCGATTTAATCCACCGATGCTCTCGATCACAGTGACAGTCAGAGATGTCCATTAGACTCGATGGAACATCTTATTTTGAGATTATTAAATGTAGTTTAATAAATAATATTTCAATTTATTACTTTTACCTTCTGTCAAAAAGTACAATAAATAATTTAGTTGACATTGGCAATAAGTTTGAACTGAATCTAATAAACCTAATTTGTATCGATTCATCAGTTTGAGCTGTGTTAGTAGCTTAGTGATACCTGCGATACAAGCTATAAATACCTACTTAGTGAAATTGTTAAAACTCTATTGTAGGTGGTCTATGGTATAACAAGTTGAAACAAATTAAAAAATTCGAGGTTGGTTCAGTACTTTAAAGTACAATGGCAGAGTGACGTCGTCATCATCATTTCAGCAACACTATGCCCACGGCTGAAGATAGGCCTCCCCCAATCATTTCCATAGTGACCAGTCAAGTGTGCTTACCATGAGTTTACGTTAGGTGTGCTCGCTAGAAACTGCTTAAAAAATGACAAATGTATGACATATTGCGCAGCGCCCCTAACAGCTTCTTTCAAGAAATAATATCTTCATAGATTTTTTTGACGTACTCGATAGCGAGCACACCTAACGTAAACTCATGGTAAACACACTGTTAGTAGATTTTATGTCGACATTAATTTTATCGATATTTACCATAACTAGTTATGGACACAGATAGCAAAAACATTATGAAATATGTTTGATCCCAAATCTTTTGACGTCTCCCTTTGAACGTCGACCTTTGCTCGCCCGGGCACTGAACCTTGGCATGTAGGGCATCGAGACGGACCCAGACATCAATCTAAAGAAGTAAATCTCGGAGTTAGGGCAGTGGTTCTCAACTTTAATAATGGTATCGCCCAGGGGGTGGCAAAGTTCATTCAAAATATTTTTCAAATTCCAAAACCAACGACGTAATCTATTAATCACAATTTAGTGATGATTTACATAAACTTAGAGAGGAGCTATCTGATGATGATGATGATGATGAGAGCTACCGCCCATTAACATTAGTAACACCAGTCGATAATTAAGGAGATATTGATATCTACTCAAACTAGATAGTGAACTTCTAAATTAAAGTTTTCCATAACAATGTTCTGAGGAGTGCCTGTGTATGTAACCAATTTAGTATTGCCTAAATTAAATGTTGAAGCACCTGCTCCCTCTCATGATGAAAATGTATAACAGTTACTTTAGTACCAACAATTTAAAGTACTAATGAATAAAAAGACAGTAATAATTTTAAAACGATTTGTATTGCGATTCAGTCTCAAAATTTGAATTCAATAAAGACAGTCCATGCTGGCACCCCTCGCATCCAGAGTCCGGTTTAGCTTTGCAAATGCCTCCCTTGCATGGGAACTCCCCTTTCCTGGGAAACTCTGGAGGGTCATCAGGCACGAAGGGTTGAGGAGCACATGATACCAGGTAAAGGGAAGCGACGCTGACGATAAGGATGACCTAAAACAATTAGAAATATTTACACTAAGTTTTATACTTACTTATTAAAATAACACTGAGCAAACAAAGGGAAATGTTAATCTCAATTTTAATCAACTTATTGCGTTTCATGATATTACACAGGTGTTATAGAACACAAATAAGTTATTCAATTTCATCGCTCATCGTTGTTTTATCAATTTGCGATCGAAAGTTATGAAACACAAAATTTTCTGTTATTTAAAATGACACCAAATAAAGTGCATCACAATGATGAGACGTTTTTCTCAGAATTAAATGTTTACCTATTCAATGATAATGACACATTTTTTCCAGAGATAAAAGTAAACAGTTACAGTAACAAAAACAATTAATAAAAAATACTTTTAACTTACCCACACGTTCATGATGCCGGCTGTGTGTGTACCACAAAGCGGTCGCGCGGTTATATACGCGCTGTGTACCGTACCCGACACAGATCAACTTTTGGTGCCGTTATGTTATTCGTTTTAGGGATGAGTAATCATTGGTTAAAATTGACATTGTTTTTTAAAACAGTATACAGTAGCTTCTGTGACGAACTCACCTACGTAGATCTCGGTCGTTCACAGAAAGTTTTTAAGATTTTACGGAAATCTAACCTTGTCGCGACAAGATCGGTGTAATGAATTGCAGAAACAGATGTATGTTGTATTGAGTTAAGCATTATGTCACGTTCATGTTTCCAAAGATCACACTCCCACGAGATATGATGGGCAGACTGCTCATGACTGACTTCATCAGTGGAACGCTCACAAAAAGGAGACGGAACTAGTTTGAATTCGTGAAGCTTATGTTTAAAGTTGCCATGCCCCGTAAGGAACTGCGACCAGCAATGGCCGATTTCTAGCCATCGCCTAGATATAATTACGTTCGCGTACATTCGGAAAGAATTCCCTCATTAGGTAATGCAACAAGAATAAACTCAAGTTGAAACCAAAATTATCTTGCTACTAACTAAACTCCCACCACTAGTCGTTGTATGTCAATTTCTACGTATTTATATTACTCATACAGTTTATGCTGTGGGTCAGGGTAATCGATTCACTTCGCATTTGTTCGTTGAAAATAAGATTTTCTAGCAAACCTTATTTATAATTTAATTGGAAATAAGTAAATAAACATCACCGCGATAAGATTTCAAATAAAATTCAGATCAAAGTCCGCAATTCGATTTCAATTCCTGTACCTATTTATAAAGAAGTCACTCGTTTCATTCAATAAAAAGTTGTAATAATTAATCAAAGACCCAACAAATAAAATTATTATTATGTTATTAATGCCATAACACACGTTTTAAAATATTCTAATGTCATTAGTTTTATTACATTTTGGGTTTTTTTTTTACTTGGACGTAGTTTGAGAACCAGTGAAACTTAATTCCAACTTTGCGCGACCTTACTTGTAATTTCAACAAATAAGAGCTTATGGTAGTAAGTTATTAATCAAGAGTGCTCCAATTTGTTTGATATCTCATTTATTTTCTTTATAATACTTATAACATAACAAACTCTTTCTAGAATTCTTTCTAGAAACCGCAAAAAGACATTTGTATTGCAAGTATTCAAGAATAACACGTCCTTTTTCAACCCAGTAGTACGAATGTGTCGGCTTTACAATGAACTGCTACAGAACGATAGCAAAACATCGATATCACTAGATCTCGATATTTTTGAGCCTAAGCACGTCCGATTCCGTCGCAACGTCAAAAAGATCCTCAACTGCGCTTCCTCTTCGGGCATTACTTTGACATAGCTAGTATTGTTACCTATTTGTTTTAAAACTAACTTACTATACGAGTATTTAATACTGTTAATTAAGACAATAATATAATACTGTTTACGCAATATTTTAACCATGCTGTGTGTACACGTTATTTGAGTGATGATCTAGATCTAAGCATAAGTTACTTTCTTTATATATTATTTGTGATTGTTACTTGTTGTGTATGCCTAATAATAAATAAATAAATAAACTGGGCTTCATCATTAGGTCATATAGTCTCCACTGCAGGAACACGACCCTCTCTAATTGACTAAAGGAAAATGGAGGATTTCGCCTACACTCCCTACACTGGCCAGACGGGTTGCACTGAAAAAAATGTTTGGTTACTGCTTACACAACAAAAGTGACCACCGAACTAAGTGTTAACTATAACCAAACTAAGGCTGGGTTGCACCATCTTACTTTGACTTTAACAAACGTCAAAAATCTGTCAAACTACATACAAAATACATCGGTTACCGTTAAAGTTACGGTCAAAGTTGGGTGGTGCAACTCAGCCTAAGTCTAGCTCACTGCAGAATTATTTGTTTAATTTACACAACATTTTGTTCCTCATAACCAAAGTGTTCGGTGGTCACTTTTGTTGTGTAAGCAGTAACCAAACATTTTTTTCAGTGTGGCGGCTTACGACAATGTGTGATCGCGACACTACTGTTTTCTATGTACATATTTCTATGAAATAGCTCCGTTGCTAGCGACACATCATCGAAGATATTTCATAGAAACCTGATTCCGCGTCGCCTGCTGATGCTGCGTTTACCTATTTGGCTTCTAACTTGTACCTTTAATATTTGTTCGTTCGTTTCAGCCAAATGACGTCCACTGCTGGACAAAGACCTCCCCCAAGGTTCTGTGCCTCTTAATAGGTGGACCCACGATCTGGTAAAGGTCGCGGGAAGAACCTTTAATATTACCTACTCTCAAATAGGTACAGTAACATAGTAGTAGTATAGTTACAGTAATATAGTAGTAGTATAAAGTCCTCACCTCAAGCCGTGGGTGCGTGCCGCTGGAGGTGTCGTTCGTCTGTGCCACACCTGGCACCAGCTGTAACAACGGATTTACAATGTCAACTGGGTGTAACAATTGAATCCTGGAATTAGGTTGTGGCTCTATCATAAAGCAGTTGACCCCATTAGGAATTTCAAGACATAACTTGTTAGGCTGAGTCGCACCATCTTACTGTAACTTTAACAAACTTCAAAAATCTGTCAAACTCCATTTAAGATACAGCGGTTATTGTTATAGTTACGGCTAAAGTAAGTTGGTGCAACTCAGCCTTAAAGACAATTTATATAATAGCCCTGAAGCTGATACAAAACTCGCATTTCGCCATAATAATTCTATGGAGAAACGTATTCTGACGGCTTCAAAGTAGCTAAGTGAATTGAACTACCCTACTATAAACATTGTCGGATCAATCGAATAAATTAAAAGGTTGGTTTGCAGTCTCGAGGGCTGGTAGCTATAGGAGATGTAGAAAGAACAATTTATCTTTGACGCTTCAAGCAAAAAGTGAGAGCCTTGTTTTTTTTTTTTTTTTTTTTATGTGATAGGAGGCAAACGAGCAGACGGATCACCTGATGGTAAGCAATTGCCGTCGCCCATGTACACCCGCAACATCAGTGAAGTCACAAGTGCGCTGCCAACCAACAAACACAAAGATATAAAAGTCGTAATATCAAACAAATCCAAATAAATTACACGTTCAGTCTGCGTCTTAAGGCTTAGCTAAGGTTTCAAAAAACGTTCTGCTGACTTTCAGGTCTAAGCAAAAACGAACTGTCAATTACTGAAAAGCACTTGAAATATCGTGAATCCAGTGTTCACATATTTTTTTGGATAAGCCCTCTCGTCTAGAATAAAAACTGAGAAAATTATATTCAACCTCACTTTCAGGCTCACTAAATTGATATCTAGATATTTTCTTTTTAACGTAATGTTGTATTACAAAGTACTAATTTTAAGTTGAATTAGTTCTTTATTATAATCGTTACTAGCTTTCCGCCCGCGGCTTCGCCCACGTGGAATTTTGTTTGTCACAGAAAACCTTTACTAAGTAACTCCTGTAAACTATCCTATGTCCTTTCCCGGGACTCAAACTATCCCTATGCCAAATTTTATCAAAATTGGTTCAGTGGTTTAGGCGTGAAAGCAAGACAGACAGACAGAGTTACTTTCGCATTTATGATATTAGTATAGATTGAGATGGTTCATTTAGATACGTAATACCTACTAGTTGAAAAATATACGTAGTATCAACGATAAAAAATTTAGGTGACATTCAATAAATGTATTATCAGAACTCAAGGCGTATTCAACAAAAATAAAATCTTTATTTTATTATAATAAAGGTAGACAATACAAAATTATAATACATTCCATTATTTGAAATGTAAACAATGTCTCCAATATCTTTTATGAATATTACAAAATTACTACGCATTTTAACCAAATGCTAGCTTTCACGATGAACCCATAGTTATTCATGAATTTTATAAAACCAGCGCTGCGTAGTTTAACCAAATTTCCAATTCACGAAGTTACAAAGCACTACAAAATACGTAATACCATTGTCTATTAGAATGTAACTTTTATTAACCAAATAGTCGTATAAAGCAAATGAACAGTTGAAAATGAAATATTCAAGCTAGCAATCGCGCCGTTTGGTCATATCGCATGTTTACTAAAACTTTCATATCGGGGCGAACCCAATAATCCGGGCGAGTTAGGGAGGCGACACTGGTGCGATTTTTGTTATGTAGGTCAACATTTTTTTAAGATTTTTAAATAATAGTCCGTGGATTCGGTACTAAGTTGAATAGTCCAGCGGCGCGAGGTTGGAACTCGGGCGAACTTGGATCTCGAGTCGGCCAGTCCAACACCTTCACCGTCTAAAGTCCTGCTGACGTTTTTTTTTTTCGTTATCGTTGCTACAAAAACTAATGTAACTATAACAGAAAAGTAATGAACAATGAATATTTTCACCTTTTGCCCACATGACGACAGTGAAACGGCCATGGGCCATACATTTTGTTTAAAAGGTGTAGAGTTAGGAACTTGACGCTACATGAGATCTGAAAACGTTTTCACAGTGCAAGTCATACGGTTCGTCTTGAAAACGTGACTTTTTTATGAGATATCATAAGACTTAATTGATAATTAGACTAAAATACAATTCCATCTTTTACTTCCTTTGTCCCAATAAAACTATTTTTTTTAAATAAGGCTTCTCAAAAGTGCTACTATACCTACCACTTCAATCGCACTCGTGCGGCGAGCCTTAGGCACAACAACTGAGCCCGAGGCGCAATTATGCCACCTGCATTGCGCTTTCAGTAACTTTGAGTTATTTTTGCGGTCGCCAAAACTCTTTAATACTTTATTGTCGAGACCGAGGACACATGTTGTAGCCTTGATATTTACGCCCAGAAACTTCGAGAATTTATGTACCACTTAAGAAGTGTATTTAAACTTCGAGTTACTCAAAACGAGAGGATGTTGTGCACAGAACATAGTAATTAAAATCGTAATCTCTTACATCGCAGTTGTTAGTTGTACGAGTGGTATTTGAATTTTGTTACCTGCGAGAGAATAAAAATAAAAACTTAACTTAATCATGTTAAATCAACACAAAATAGTGACACAAAAAAATAGTGACTGAGTTTCTTGCGCTGCTTCTTCTCAGCACTGGCCCATTTATTGTCCCGAAGCAGTGATAGGGCTGGGACGTGTAAAAGTGCTTTTTAAAAGCCTATTTGCTAAAACAAAATGAGTTTTATGAGTTTTTTTTAACCTGGTAGATATTGTCCACAGGTTATTATGTCATTTTTACTGACAACAATTTAACACGTTAAGTGTGTTAAAAGATTTATTTATTTATTTTACATTTACCATTTACATTTATTTGGTCAATATTATGGTACAGTGCTTGAATGATCAGATCAGTTGCTTTTAGAGCGAATTGTACCCGAATTAGTAAATATTTTCTGGTCAAATCAATCTTGTTTTGTTATAGGTAGCAACGTTCGTTCGTTCTTTCAGCCAAATGACGTCCACTGCTGGACAAAGGCCTCCCCCAAGGATTTCCATAACGACCGGTTCTGCGCTGCTCGCATCCAGGCACCTCCCGCGACCTTCACCAGATCGTCGGTCCACCTAGTGAAAGGCCTGCCCACGCTACGTCTTGGCCCGCGGTCGCTACTCGAGAACTTTTCTGCCCCAACGGCCATCGTCTCTACGAGCTATGTGCCCCGTGCACTGCCACATGATTTTAGCAATTCTGCGAGCTATGTCGGTCACGTTGGTTCACCTGGTAATGGTAACGTTAAGGTAACGTAACTTCTAAAGCCCGTTCGTTGTTGCTATCACGCTCGCACACTCACTGCGGGTGCCAGTCGCACAGTCGCGACAGCAATATAATTACGCGCGAGCGATAAGGATGGGTAGCTAGGGGTCATTGGACAAAATTCTACGTGCTCACGGACCAGACTATAGTAACACAAAGTAACTTCTACCAGTATCAGCCTCAGTCCCAGTAGTGAAACAAGTACATTGCCGCGTACTTGCAAACACGTAATTGCCAACCCGATACAAACTTCCAGCCTGTTTGTCTACTTAGAGTTGCGATGTCTGCGATGAGTAATTAGCCTTATATGGAAGTTCCTGTGACTAATAATAGCTCAAAAAGAACAGACACTTTAAAAGATTCATCTTTTTATTAAGTTTCTAGTTAAGCACACATTTATGGCGCCTTCTAAGGCGTGAGTAAGCGTTTCAGTGGTGTCACTACTAGTTTTCATACACTTTCTAGAAGAGCAGTTGCAGCGCCACCATCGTGACAAACTGGAATTCGCTGCCTACTGCTGTCTTTCTTGAATACTATAATCCGGGCCTTTTCAAGGTGAGAATGAATAATCACTTACAGGGCAGATAATTATGTACCATACCATCCTAGACTGCATCTTACTTAAAAAAAACGGAGACAAAGGCGCCCTAGAGTGTGCTTATCTGGATTTTATAAACTTTCTGCCACAAGCTGGGCCGCAAATTCTTCCGTAATTAGATAATATAATATTTTCACAATAAATATATTTTTATTTGTCAATCTAACAAATAATTACATAGTTATGGTGCGTTGAAGTTCCGCACGACGTCACAACGTGCGGCACTTTTATGCAAGCATTGACGTCACGGGCCTCTTCTTATGAACTTTGGCGCGCTTTATCTCTTTAAATTTTCATTAGTTTGAAAAAGTGAAAAATACGTGTAGAGTATTTTTTGATAAGTTAACTGACGGACTAATTAAAACTCTTGCTTTTTGACCCAGGAAACATCCCTATTGTGCATTTCTATTTTACAAACGTAACATTACTTTGTCACTGACTGTAATGTTTTTGTAACTTGGAGGGCTGCACTTGTTGTACTGTGCCTTGTCGGCAAGTTGGTACCAAGTCTAATATCCGCCAGTTTCAGCTGTATTCATATTTATGGGACGTTTTATTTGCGGCCAGAAATGTGCCACTTTATTGGGATACTATGAATTTGGTTTTACTAAGAAAATATTTCGGTATTTTTGTTTTCTCCTTAAAACCAGGTCAAATCAACAAAAGAATGGAAAATAAAGTATTGTAGAATTAACTTCTAATAACTTTCTTATTTATTAACTTCATTGTAAGATCTTGCAATTTATGAAAGGCTTATTCTTCTAACAGTGAATGATTGATTAGGTAATTTTATTACGTCCAAATATTTCAACGAAAAACTTTTGAAGTCTTCGGGTTCAAAATCGTGAAATTTGAATTGAAAACAAAAGATTTCGCAGAATTTTTGGATGGAATTTAATTTAAAACAAACTTGTAGGCGAGTTGTGCTTAAGACTCATTAACTGCTGGCTTTTGTATCTTCGCCTGGGGCTCTGCAGACGGACGTTTGTAACGCTGATTTGGTATCATTAACGTTAATTTATTATTCATGTAAGTACTCAAATAAAGTTATTCTATCTATTAATCAGACCTGAGGATTGTGATGTGACGGTAAACTTGGTCACTTTTTTGCTAAGGTCATATAAGTAACGTAACTATACGGGACTATTCCCACCTCTCGTTCCCACCACTGCAACTCCTGTGTAGCCAGGATCTACAGCTTGACCGCCACAAAAACCCAACCAATGAAGGTCAAGTTTGTCCCGGGGGAAAGTTAAACTGTCATTGGACCCGCAACGAAATTAATCAGAAGAACATAGGAGGAGTTCGAAATTAAGGTTCGACTTCCCTCCATTGCAAAGCGGATGACAGGTGACAAACAAAAGTTTAAAACCTAACGTAACTATAGAAATTCAAATTCAAATTCTTTATTTCTCTATGTTAGTATACAAAGGCTAAAGTCAAAGTCTAAGTAGTCATAAGTTCTTCGTTCGACTTGTCCGTCTTATATTTTGTTGATCCATCTCTACATGATATAACACGTGAATGAATCGTCACTGTACATCAAGTTAGGCTGAGTTGCACCACCTAACTTGTACCGTAACTATAACGATAACCGGTATTTTTTGTATGGAATTTGACAGCTTTTTGACGTTTGTCAAAGCTATAATAAGATGGTGCAACCCAACCTTAGACTGTACTTTTCTGTTACATAACTGAACCTTATAAGATGAGAATACACATCATTTATTGAGATGTTCCACGCACTACATAAGAAAATAATTTCCCTGAAGCTTTTCATGCTGTGTTTTTTTTTAATTGCCCCCACTAGGGATCGAACCCGGAGCTTCTGGCCCTGAGCCTGATGGTCACCACTAAACCATCGTTTTATCGTTCCTCCCTCCTTATAATATAACACTTACCCGCCCGTCTGCGCCGCCCCGACAAAGTGCGGACAAGGCCTAACCGCCAGCTTAATTTATCGGCGAGTCCTAATGAAAACATTATTTATGAACGGCCGAAGCTCGCGAGTACACTCCACGGCGTAAGTGATGTAATTTCCTTTGCGTGTAGAGGCGCGTCCCGGGAACGGGAACTTGTGAAACCAAGTGTGTTAGACAGGGTGGTATTATGCTACCAATTCCAACTCAGTTCGCAGCGCCAAGTGTATTTTGGTAGACTTATGCCCGTTTTACCATCAATCCCTATTTTTAAGTGAAAGTGCTTTTTAAAAGCCTACTTGCATAAATAAATTAGTTTTATGAGTTTTTTTTTACTCCTATGAAAACAAAATTCCTGTTATGTGTTACCATAAGGGGTCATTTAAAAATTAGAGATTGATGGTGACAACGGGCATCACTCCTTCAAAATGTGTGGGCAAGGAAGTGATATGGTGTTGCGTATTGTACAAATTGCACAAATCTTACAATAGCCACCGGGCTATTTAAATACCGATTTAGCCAAG
Source organism: Ostrinia nubilalis (assembly GCF_963855985.1). Classification (NCBI taxonomy): domain Eukaryota; kingdom Metazoa; phylum Arthropoda; class Insecta; order Lepidoptera; family Crambidae; genus Ostrinia; species Ostrinia nubilalis. The sequence continues at coordinate 498,578 of NC_087111.1, read as the reverse complement.
ATTTGGAAATTCTCGTTGCGGGTCCAATGACAGTTCAACTATGCTTAACTTTCCTCTAGGACAAACTTGACCTTCACTGGTTGGGTTTATATTAGCGGTCAAACTGTAGATCCTGGCTACACAGGAGTTGCAGCGGTGGGAACGAGAGGTGGAAATAAGTAGTCCCGTTTAGCTTTTTTCATTTGATTGAATGAAAAATAGAATAAAGATAGAACATTTTTCTTTCTTCATTACTATTTAGTGTTCAGTTAGTGTCTACGTTTTTTTTTTTTTTTCGTCGGGAAATGCTTTGCGCATACCCACTGGTCTATGGGGACGGCCAGTGGGTTATGTGGGACTCTCCCCACCTACCCACTAAAGGCGGGGCCTACCCACTAAAACCCGACGGTTTCCACCAGAGCCCAAAGAAACGGAGCCGCGAGTTATTGTCCTGGTTGGACATTCGTCCGCAGCTCCGCCTCAGGCTAGAGGCTCGCTCACGAGCAAGCCTCTCTGGCTTCGAGGGAACCCCCAGTCCCCTCCTCCAGTTGTTTTTTATAGAGGTTTTCTCCTCGCGGCCCTGGTATAACGGGACCCCCGGCCCGCCGTAGCGGGTTACGGTCTGCTCTATGCCGCTGCTCGGTCAGCTCTGCTGATCAGAGAAGTACCAAGAGCGGCCCTCCAAAGAATGGGCCCGGGCAAACGCCCCGCCAGCCCCCACCTGTGGGGGTTTTTAAAGATGTCCCCTGCATCGTGGCCCGGGCAAATGCCGCGACGGCCCCCGGCCCACTCAATTGTGGGTTACGGGTTGCCCGACAGGCCCGCCGAGTTGACGAGACCTGCCGCGCAGGTGAGAAGTTAGCCGCCCGCGTGAACAGACCACGCGGACGTTGCCCAGGGTGCACCACGAGGAGGTCGCTCACCATCGCACCCCCAGTTAGTGTCTACCTAAGCGAAACCTGAGCCACACAGCTTTAGCCTTATTCACTTAACACTAGAAGTGCCGAAGATTACGACCCCCCTAAAAGCGCCGCTGGGTCAATTTTGTCCCAGCATATATTTTGTAACATTTTTTAGTTTCAGGCATGAACATTATGGTTAAAACTATTTGTAGTATCCTTAAAAAATGGTTTATCTATACAGTTAAATCAATATGTACTTATTTCTTTAAAAATATAAATTTATTCAATTTTAATTTTGAATTATTAAAAGACAGATGTTTTTGGTTTCATATAAAAATAGTCACATATTACATGGTGTTATACTGTATTAAAATTATGAAATTACTAATTTAACTATTAATTATTCTTTTTGAAGAAATAATAAATATCTTACAAATAATGTGCACATTTTGCACAAAGTTTTTTTGTATGGTTTTTTTGTCTCTCTGGTCTACTATGTGTTTAGGAACTTCTATAGGTATGGTTATTTTTCTGTTATCCGTACACACACAGTGAAGTTTTTTACCAGTTACAATGAAAAGTATGTACGTTTAATTTAAAAAAATTATAAGTCACACATTTTAAAAATGTATCAAATCATACAATGTATAAACTGGCCCATGTCTTGAAGTCACCTTCCTACTAATATTATAAATGTAAAAGTTAATAAATATTGATGAATTGATGGATGGATGAACCGATGAACGGATAGGAAGGATGAATGGGTGGATATAAGCCTTGAACTTGAACTAAGTTAGTGTGGATTCATGGTTAGATCGATTGTTGTTTTTTCACTCTTTTACGCAAAAAATACTAAGCCGATCTTAATAAAACTTTGCAGTTTTATTGTTAATATTTCAGAATAACATAATATAGTCTATAATTAACAATAATATTCAGTTATTTGGTCAAATAACAACGATAAGTGTCAAGAAATTAGGTCTTTCTATGATAAACTTAATTTCTCACTAGGTGAAGTCACAGGCAAAAACTAGTACAATATATTTACATTTCTGCATTGTGACGAGTCACCAAAACGTTCCTCACCTCCCCATTCTCGTATTTCCTCGAAACAAGGACTCTTCATCGAATTATTGTTGCAAATACCAAGGTGGGACAAAAATGACCCAGTGGCGCTTCTAGGTAAAACCGATTTTAATTTTTTTTCTAATAATGTTATATTATCAAAAACATTAAAAAATTATAAAATTCAATAAATCAGGAAAAGTCAAAAAGTTTCATGGACTTTCGTTGAAAAATAAAAAAGTTAGAGACGATCAAACTCGCGAGTGGGACAAAAATGGGACGGCGGCCTTTCTAGTGTTAACAAAACTTCAATGACAACAAATTGCTGAGTTGCGATCCTATCGAGTAATCGTTCTGTCGAGAATGTCCCTTGTGAATACGGATTTAGAACTGTTTTTCAAGGAGACGAATAATTCTGATTGCCAGCGAGATCTTGACTGTCAAAACACGTGAATTAGGCCACTGGTCTCACAAAACCCAATGTCTGTTTATTTACTTCAAAGAAAGCCTGCAAATATTGTATGACGTAACTTAGTTGCGCACGGAAGCACCGACGCCGTGTTATAAAATATAAAAGCTGCTGAAACTAAAAGCATGTCTCTTCTTTGTACATTTTTGAGCCAACAAGCGCCTCTGTTAATGTGGACTTGTACCAAAAAAGCAACATAAAGCATTGCGAAGAGGTTTTGCTCATGTTAGTAAGAACTTGCTAAAAGATTAGAACCAAAAGAGTTTTTAATTCTACTCCGTGCAATCATTTTAATAGTTTAATGCCCGTTTTCACCATAAACCCCTATTTTTTTCATAGGGGTCACTTAAAAATTAGGGATTGATGGTGAAAATGGGCATTAGTCTTTTTGCCACTCATATTTACTAAAATAATTGTCAGAAAAACTTTAAAGCACTCTTATCTGACCCAAACTTTGTAGAGTAACGGCGCAACATTTTCAAAAATATTTCCATTCATCTGTGTTTCAAACAGAATAAAATATTACAGAATCTTTTTTCATGAAAAAATACAGGTTTGTATTCAAACTGACTGTACCTATTACCACAGAATTATAAATCGCCGAAACAACTCTTTCGTGGGAGAGAAGGTGGATTAGTTTAGGGCGCCGAAACAGGAGTACCTAACATTATTATTTAACTTTTTTATTTACGTTACTTTGATGGTTTGCAAATAACTTTTAAACTTTACTATCGCTCGTAGCAGTAACTTTAATTTACCTCCCGAAATTCTAAATTAATAAGCTTCAGATAGCGCTAATTTTCTTTTTAATAATGAATGGACTTATTAAAATGTACGCCCTTGATATCTTAGGTACGGATAGCACATCAAGCTCAACACTGTGGCTTCTTGTGCAGTTGTACCTAATAGACTTTATTTTTCAACAATTTATAATCCTGTAGTACCTACTTTTGTCTTTATTTACAATCCATGAAAAGTAGCAGACTTAGGCTGAGTTGCACCACCTAACTTTGTCCGTAACTATAACGATAACCGGCGTTTTCTGTATGGAGTTTGACAGATTTTTGACATTTGTCAAAGTTAAAGTAAGATGATGCAACCCAGCCTTACAATATATATGTTTTGTAGTGCGTCTGCGATGTTTGCATTGGCGGGCGTAGATAGCTTTGAAGCTATAAAGTGCGCATCATTACTGCACAGAGTGCGCGGCAGCTGCCACAGCGTACTGAAGGAGATAGCCGATAGTGGGGATTGTCCACTGATCGGCCACATGCTCAGCAGGACGAAGTCTGTTTTAGAAATAAGATACTAACATAGCCTAAGTTTTTACTAACATTATGGATCCCTGTTATCCGAAATAAATACTTTTTATTTTATTTATTTATTTATTTTAATATTGCGACTTTAGGCTCTCACTCGACTCTCTCTCTGGTATTCTAGCGTTCAAATCAGGCTTTACGTTCGCATAGCTCTCTCTAACGTTTGATTGGTGAATAGACTACAACTTACGTCGGAAGAGAACAGAGGATGTAGTAGAGGAAGCCCCGAAGAAGACCACGCGATGCAAGCACCGGCCGCAAACGCGCCAAGATTCACTGGAAATAATAATTAAGTTTTATATTTTCAATTGTATACCTCTTATATAAAGTGTGTCGCTAACTATGCTGGCGCATCGACCTAAATTAGTCTTGTCCTCCAACTATAGGCTAAGAACTCATGGCGCGATTTTCACCCGCGCCCGCGGTCGTTGCGGGCCCGCAGCTTCTGTAGAATGCAGATACTTATATAAAAAGTAATGCACAACTCACGACGCAGTTTTCGCCCGCTGTGGGCGCGGTTGTAATCGGGTCCCGCTCGGCGGTTTTCGCCCGTAATAATTTTGTACCAGTGACTTGGCACCGTGAGTTCTTAAAATAACCCCGCAAATAATAACCGCTCCCGTGAGTTTTGAAATAAAACATTAGGAATTCAATTTGAATGCAAAAAAACTAATGTTATTCTATAAAAATGTTTGAGATTGTATTCTGTTGTTGTATCTATAAATAAATAAATAAATTCCGCAACCGCCGCGGGCGCGGGTGAAAATCGCGCCGTGAGTTTTTAGCCTTAGAGTCTCCACTCCAGTCTGTTCTGCGCCACTTCTTGGCAGTTATTGTCGTGGAGACCGCGCTAGTCCTAAGCGACTTCGTCTTCCCAGCAGTACCTGGGACGACATATCGGTCGACGGCCACTTGGTCGTCCATGGTGTGTCTCTAAATCTTTTCTATTACAGCGTTCATAAGGCTCTTGCCTTAAACAGACAGATAAAGAGATAGTAAAACAACACTCACCTATTCCCGCAGCGATATACTGTGTAGTGATCCCAGACGTATCCTTCTTGATGTCAGGCACCGTCTCGATCCTCTGCAGGATTCGGCGGTGACCATTTCTGGAGTCAGGGTCAAACTTCTCCTCGTCGCCGCACTGTGACGCGCCCGCCTCCACGTCAGGAGTCGTGGGTGACTCGCTCACTGTGAACAACGAAAGGTGCTTTAGGATCTAGAATTTTCCTTTTGTCTAAAAGTTCTCGAGTGGCGACCACGCACTGGAACCAAAGACGTAGTGTGGACAGGGCAAGGTGAACTGACGATCTGGTGAAAGTTACTTTTCTTCTGCTCTAGTATGTTGCTGCCGATGGGGCAGCAACATACTGGAGTGGAGCCCGTGCGTACCGGAAAATGCAGCGTGGGACGTCCACCCACAAAGTGGACAGACGACATCAAAAAGGTAGGCAGGTCGCTACCAACCGGTCAACATGGAAATCATTGGGGGAGGCCTATGTTCAGCAGTGGACTTCTTAGTTATAGCTAAAATGATGATGATAAATATGGTGACGAACAAGATGCCAAATCCTTTAGCTTAATATGTCATTCGCTTTTATATGTAACAAGCTATTCGCAAATGCCTTTTTGACTCAGGTGCACTAAGCATATTACGCTGCCAAATGAAAAAAACTTAAAGCTGGTAGAATCCTAAGCATCCTGCACTAGCTTTGAGACTAGTCATGTTACTAACTTTAAAAGGAGAGGCTATTGAATGTTGAAATCTAAGCTCTACGAGTATCGTTACCAAAAGAAGTAAAAACTGAAAAAAGCTTCTTAAGCAATCTTTTCACATCCCAGTCCGCAAACTCTATCAATGAAAATCCAAACATTTCAATGATTTGTCTGCCTACTGCCAAGTTCTAGTGCGACTGAAGTACTTTAGCAATAAACAGACAAACAAATTAACTTTATCACATTGTTATTGCTAGTAAGACAAAGTACTTAATCAGTTGTTTTATTGCCGTTCCCAAATCATAACTTCTCCTGCATCCGTCGGTGATAATTGCCTGTTCCGAAACTTGTGCTTCCGCCCTTCTTTGCTCGAACTTAGTAATAACCATAGTGCAAAGAAAATCAGTGGGTTCACTCTAACAAAAGTAGAACAAATTGACTTGGAACATAGATAGATTCACTTGAGGCGTATAGTCGTCCAACGAATATTCCCAAAAACTTAATATTCTTAACTTATTAACGGTCTAAATTGTACTGACACTTTTGTGTAATTTCTTTTCTTCTTTTTTTTTTTTTTTATTTTTTTATTTTTTTTTTATTCATTATTGAGCAATTACATATTTGATCCAAATAGCGTCCTAAATCCTTTTTAGGTTTGTCTAGACACTATTGTTTATTTTTCTTGTTTTGATTGTGTAGGTAGTGTTTATTAAAGTGTTTTCTATTTATTGTTATTATTCTTGTAAGTTACAAAAAAACTATTTACTTTGTCCTTATTCTACGACATTAAATTTACATATCTCGTTTTAAACACTTAATTTGACATTAGATGGACTCATTCAAAATATTCTTAGACGACGGATGAAGATTATTATTATTATCAAAATAAAAAATGTACTTGACTAGGTACATATTTTCCACACATTTACAACACAATCTAAACTTCGTTTCATATCCACACTTTACTGTAGTCACTTTCAAATCAATACATATTGACAAGTTGAGCTTTTTAAGAGTAGGCGCACACCGTTGATTTTTCGTCGGCCGATAGTTTAGTCGGGCAGTTGATCAGTATGGGCATGTATGGGAGAGTGCGCACACTACGCCGATTCGATTTGGCCGATTCTTCATGCAATTTAAAATCGGGCACAACTATCGGCCAACTAAAAATTAAAAATTATCTGAACCTACTGTTTTACTACTCCGTTATGATATTATTACATAATTAATTTCTCCTCACAGATTATATCAGTATGTCACATACACATGTTTCGCAATCGCTCCTATCTCCTTTGTTTATGGATCGTAAAATTTTATTTATAAGTTATCAAGAGAAAAATATTCTTATCAATAAGTTAGAGCGAGCCCTCAGTGATAATGATAACGCTTGCTTTTATTTTCGTCTCAATAATAATAATAATAATATCTTTGGACAATCTCACACAGCGCCATCTAGCCCCAAAGTAAGCAATTAATATGCTTGTGTTATGGGTGCTAGCTTAACGGATATACTACTTATATACTTTTTTTTTTTAAATACATACATATTATACATAGTTACAATAAATGAGTTACATAATTCATACTTTTCACTGGAGCATGCAAGCTTCGATGTTTTTAATTTAAGTGACAACCAGCTATTAAAGACCCCCTCATGTACTATATCGAACTACGGGTTGCATACTTAGGCTGAATTGCACCACCAAACTTTGACCGTAACTATGACGATAACCGGTGTCTTTTGTATGGAGTTTGACAGATTTTTAACGTTTGTCAAAGTTAAAGTAAGATGGTGCAACCCAGCCTTAGTGTTCGAGTTACGTACAGAGGAAAGTTTGGTTCAAAGGACAGGGTGCTAAATTGGACCACCTCAATATTTAGTGGATTAATCTTTAAATTGCTGCAACGGTGACACACGTTAGTTTTTGCTTATTACTGTGTTGCCACTTAAAGAATATACGAAATATGAATGTGGTACAATAGCAGCCAGTAGAATATACCAGACTCCCCCTATATAGGCAAATGATTCGAAAAAATATACCTCCCAAAATAATTGAACAATTTCAATTAAATATTTCAGTGTCATTAAGTATTGTCGGAAGGATGCAAACTAGCCTCAGTTTCATTTGAATTTTAATTTTCTTGAAAATACTTTCCATTCACTGGGGAATTTATAAAATTCCTGGAATAGAATCTCCTCTTCCTCTAACACTCGGGAACAGAAAAATACTTAGTTCCAGAAATAACTTTCATTATGTAGGTATATACACTACATGCAGTATTAAATATTGAGTAACTATTTAATACAAAGACAAATACATTTATTTGCAAAGAATAGGTTGATACAGATAGTATTGTAAATACAAAGTGCTCTATTCTGCTAAAATACATTAACATGCAAATTTTTGTCCAGAAATTCCTGAACACTGTAAAATAAATACTGCACGTAGTGTACCTACATGATGATTGAGTAACTTCTAAGATTATACTGAAACAATGTGTTAATTCTAACTGAAAATACTTTTGAGACAGTTAAAATAAACTTAGCTCAGTTTTCGAGACAAATATGTTTACCTCTTACCTTAATGAGTACCTCTTGCTACTCAAATATCAAGTTAATGTAATCTCGTAAGCAAGTTAAAGCTACATTATGGATTAGGCGCCTTACACCGACTCAGGTGTTATACACGTCTTAGCAATTAAGATATCTAGTCATTAACAGCTTCGTAGTGTACAGCATTATGTATCTACCGTTAGAATATTGCGTTAAAATAATTACATTAGTATTTTAGATGTAATCAAACGCTTAACATGGAACTATACCCCTATAACCTACTAGCTTTCCGACCGCGGCTTCGCCCGCGTGGATTGTTGTCTGTCACAGAAAAACTTTATCGCGTGCGTCCCTGTTTCAAAAACCGGGATAAAAACTATCCTATGTCCTTTCCCAGGACTCAAACTATCTCTATGCCAAATTTCATTAACATTGGTTCAGTGGTTTAGACGTGAAAGCAAGACAGACAGACAGAGTTACTTTCGCATTTATAATATTAGTATAGATAGACGTTTGAATGTTCTGAAAGTTTAAAGGAACAAAACTCTGAAACGGAGAAATGAGGTTTCAGCTAGAAACAAAAGATTCATAAATCATGATTTAATATTTCATGGATACAGAAATTAGAACAAATCAGACTGCGATATCTAACTACGACGTAACTGCCCATATTATTAGTATTATTATTGCGCTTAAGTTTTACCATAATTACCTCTTGTCAGTATCTATTTACATTAAAATTAATAAAGAAATAAAAATACACCAAGTAACTCCAAATTATCTGACTGTAAAAATTGCGTAGGTACATTAAAATGGAATAATTGCGATTGAATTGTCAAGAGAGACAGCTCAGAGAGATCAGATCAAGATTTTCAATACAGAAAATGTCGTTTTTCCCCGATGAACCTTACTAGAACAGAATTCCCTAAGGCCTTACCTATCCATATTTTCGAGTCTATTTCGCTGTATCTTTCCATCTCGCTGAGAGTGACAGAGACAAGACTGATCGAAAAATACAAAAACGTATCTGAGACTTCTTACACTCATGATGAGCTATTCATTAATTATACAAGGTGGAATATTGTAATGCCACCTGGAGGGAAAGTACAGATTTTCGAAAAATTTCTACCATACCATACAATTTCCTGTACAATTTCCTCATTTGATTTATCTAGTTTGTTAGAGAGAATTCAGTTTTATACTTAACCCTAACGATAGATGCAATAAAAATACAGGGTGTAATTTTTAACAGATTTTAGTTGGTTCGAATCCCGGGTGTGGCAAGAAAATTTTTGGAAATCTTTGAATGCAGTTCTATTTCTTTTCAAAAATAAAGGAATGTTTTCTTTGAGGAAAATTTTCTATCTACAGTATTAAGAGTACTTTCCCTCCAGGTGGCATTACAAAATTCCACCCTGTAGTGCAGTAAATAAAAAATAATGTATTATTTTGATTGTTTAATTAAGTGCCTTAATGAATAAGAAAAAAATATGTTTTGACTTGAATGAATTTGTTTACAATCACTTTGATTACTGACCTGACTAAATGTAAACATTTCTTAATACTGATTATAATTTACCTACTACGAAATATTGAGATTCTTTTGTCTTTCGAATACAAAAATGTTTCGGGATATTACCTACATACGACTGTAGGTACTTGGTTATTGAAAATTAAGATTTAATAACAATATAAAGTACTAGCATTCCGCCCGCGGCTTCGCCCGCGTGGAAAACTTTACCGCGCGCGTCCCTGTTTCAAAAACCGGGATAAAATCTGTCCTATGTCCTTTCCCGGGACTCAAACTATGTCTGTCTATGCCAAATTTCATCAAAATCGCTTCAGTGGTTTAGGCGTGAAAGCAAGACAGACAGAGTTACTTTCGCATTTATAATACTGGTATAGACTAGTATAGATTACTATCTACTGTTATTTAAAAGAGGTTACACAATTTTTTCACAAGTTTAACTCTGGTAGGTACCTAATTTTTCAGTCGCGATAGTAAGGCTAATATTTCAATCCCATCGTACTCTCCGAAACAACACAATATTTTCTTTTTAAGCAATATAATTTTATTTCAATAATCTGGGATTACCAGTTTTTTTTCTAATTTGAACTTAAAACCAGTGAAGCGACAGAATTTAAATAAGTTTGATAATAAATATCGTTAGCCTTGGGCATATCAATCGTTTGATATTTTTATATAAACAGAAACAGCCGACCTTGGTACTGATATCAAAGCTGAGGGTGTCGACTCCGCAAATCGATATCAATTAGTCGATAGTACATCGACTCTGTCCGTCTCTATTACTCTTAAAGTTGTTCATTGATGAGTGAGTGAGATGGGCAGAAAGTCATTTTAAAAAGTTTTGTAGAAAAAGGTTCATAGTTTGAAAAAGAAAATGATAAGTCCATTCAAGAAAATTTCAAGATGAAGTTAGTTCACGAAATATCGTCAAAAAGCATAATCTTTGTTATGGCGGACAATAGCAATTAAACATAAATTATGAATAATACATAAACATTTTAAAGTAAAAACGCTTGTGCTCATATAAACATTGGCAAGCTCAGGTTCGCAACCTGTAACCGGATTTGATGAAATAAGCTATACGTAACATTTTCCCTGAAGGTACTGGAAAATTGCGCGAACTATTAGTAAAATTGATATCTTTAAAGTGTTAGTATATTGTAATCTTTTTAAAACGATCTCAATACCACTTAAATGTTGAAAATAATGATGTAAGATTTGTTACTCTTGAAATCGATAAAACAGAGTTCAACTAAAACTAAACCAACAAAAACATCCTAATCTTAATACCTAATGTTCTATTAACCTATTTATAACTATGTCATCAAAATAGACCAAACCAAAAATAATTTTAGTCCACTTATCACTTGGCTTTTTGGTATAAAAAATATGAATGAAAACACCTACTTGTAATCCAGGTGTGGTGGGAACACAACAGAAGCAAACTACAGTTAAGGGCGGCGGTGGCGCGACTAACTGGCCGATTGCGCGGCGGTTCAAAAATAACGACGCAGGCGCCGCCAACCGTGGGCCGCTGGGAGTTATAATACGTATGTTAGTAAAGCATGTTAATGATTTAGTGAACACTAAGGCTCGTTTTTATTATCTTTTTAGTTCATTTTTGCGCAGTTGGGTTTTTATTTTAATCTTTTTAGTTAAATAACATACATTTTTGTAAGCTACTTAAAAAGGCCTTTATTTTGATACCCTACTCGATAGGCTTTGAGAAAAAAAAAATTTTTTAAGACATTATGGCGTCTATAATCCGCCATTTAGATTTTTTCAATTTTAATGTAGCCAGTGTCACTCTCATCACGATTAAGACAAATTTATCGACACCTCTCACGCTAAAATCGGTCTAGCCGTTTAAGACTGTAGGCCGTGCCAAAGAAATATACATACATACACACTAGTGATGCAACGAATACGAATATTCGTGTTCGCCGAATAGTAGACATTTACCGAATATTCGTATTCGGTGAAATAATAATTACGAATACGAATACCTACTTTTTTAAAATTTTGTCCCACACGTGTGTGTCTCCGAACATTGCCACAACGACATGACGAGAAAACCCCGGTCAGTATGTAACAAAGTAGTAAGTAAGTTCTCTTCCGGAATTTGACAGTCAATAGCAAGTCCATTGTACAAGTATTATTTTGTTTTGTGATTAGTTACAATGTAAATACGTACGGCGGCAGCGATAGTCTCAAAAAAAACCAATTTACTTTAAACTAATTTAATTAAAGATATAGAAATTACAATTACAAATTAATTATTACTAGAGCGATTGACCAAGTTCGATGTTGGAACCAAAGTGATCGATGTGGCGGTGGCGCGGTGGGACGCGGCGGCTCGGTGCATCACGTTCTGCCGACGCAGCTCCTCGTGTCGCCGATTGACGCAATTACTTGTTTAGCCAAAATCTAGGTTGGTACTTCGTAGGCGTTTCCCTTAGAGTGGCAGGGTGTAACACCTCCCCCCGAAGATCAGCAACTATTGGAGAATTTTCTTCGAGAATGTTGCTGTAGTGAGACTGGATACATCTCGTTGCTTATCTGAGATTTCTGCATAGGTTTCTTGAGGGCTTGACGTATTCACTTGACGTTTGATGTAGTGACGTCGAATTAATAAGCCAATAACGAGTGCGCCTGCACTTAACAGTACTACGTATAAGGGTATCGTAGTATGGTAAAGGCTAGCTTCCACAGATTTGCTTATCTCTACTGGATGCTGCAGAGATATCTTCGTGTTACTTGCGTGTAGATTTTCTAAGTTGATTGAGTTCAATTTTATGAGTGATCTCGGAGTTGATGGGAAGTTCTCTGGAGGTGGCAGGTTCATGATTTTGATAGCTGTTCCTCTTGTGCGGTCGTTGCTGTTGAGTATAGTGAACTCGGACGTTTGGAGATAACATCCCGAAGGGACGGTAGCCAGATAACTGCCTTGAAGAGTAGAGTAAGTATTCTTTCCACAGGATGTCTGGATCTTCGTTGGTTTTGGGAAGCTGACTACATAGTGTTTGTCGTCCAGTTGCTCAAGGGCTTCTCGATCGAGTAGAACCGTGGTGAGCTTGCATGTGATGTCCAGTTTCTGGGTAGCGATGAGAGTCTGGATGCAGTCAACTTGATCTTGTGGCTTGTAGTTTATTCTTATCTCGCAGAGATACCAAGTATTGGACTTCGGACATTCTGTCTCTATGTAGATGAAATCATTTCTATGTATTGCTATATAAGGAGAGGATGGGATGAGAACATTATGGTGTTTATTGGGAACAATGGCTAATTTATACAGATCATAGGAATGTGGGATAGCGATCGGAATCTTGAACACTATAACTATTTTATTTTTAGTGTAGTAAGAACCTAGTTTTATAATATCGTAATATTCTCTAAGATTGACTTCAATAACTTCGTCTTTGTAATATAAAGTCTTTAACTTATCTAACATTGATCTTAAAACTTCTAAACTTAACATAGAATGGTGCGTGCTCGATGCACGGATAAATGCTAAAAGGTTTTCTAACTTAACTAACTCCTCTGCAAGATCTTCTATATTATCTCCTAAGATTAAAAGTAACTGAGCCAGATGGGCGTATTTTACTAAATCTGTATCTCTACTTGCTTCGCTATTAATAATTAGATTAAGTACGTTCTCAATCTTTATTTGATTTTTAGAAATAGTCTCTAGTATGTTAGTGTGTTCAGTCATCCATTCTTTACTTAGACTTATGTGACTGTTAAATTCTGAAACTAATTTTTCTTCGTTACTTTGTAAAGACTTAATAGCATTATCGTAACGCACAGCATCTGTATAATCTAGGTTTCCTGAGATGCTTTTTATGACTGATCCTAATCCGTCTATCAATCCTCGTTTAACGCGATTCATTTCAAACGTTTGCAACTGGTCAGCAACCTTTTCTAGCTTCTTACTCAGATAATCAATATGTGGTTCGTACAAGTTTAAAGTCTTATTATTTAACTGAGGCCGAACATCATTTAACTGTGATCTAACTAAATTTACCTTAGACTGTATGTAATCGATATCAATAAATTGGAGAAAGGAATGATAGTGGGATATTATTTTGGTAGGACCTAGTTTGAAAGGGAGAATGCCTGGACCGTCTTCTAAGCTGTCAAGTAGGATCTCTTGTGCGACTGCTGCCCGGAGCAGGATCATCATTATTATCCTGCAACAAGCGTGCACTATTAGGGACTCTCTTTAACCTAGACTTAGCCACGGGACCACGCTTTTTCTTAGTGTAAATATGTATAGGGAGATCGGCTAAAACAGTATCGTGAGTGTATCGCGGTGCTAGTTTCTGACGACTGGCCATAGGGTTTTTAACAAAAACGTTTTGCTCGGGATTATACGTTTCTTCGGCCTCTCTAGTTTTATTACGATTCTCCATGATCTCAGTACGGAGGCGTAGGGATGAATCTTGTATCATCTCATAAGCCTTGCTCATCTTAGCGCGATGATCTATGATATATTGTTGCAATAAATGCTCTGTTAACTCGATATCTATTGGGTCGCGGGGATCGAAGTGACCAGTAATAACCTCTAAGGGTCTACATTTAGTTAAACTGTGTATCGAACTATTGTACGCTAAGATCGCATAAGATATAAGATTTACTACCGATTCGCTGCGATGCTGTAGTTTTAATAATCGCAAGTGCTCTAACAACGTCGAGTGGAAGCGTTCTACTATTCCGTTTTCGTTTGGAGCATGAGCTAAGATCTTGTGATGCTGGATCTTATGAACGCGAGTGAACTCTAAGAAAAGCTGGTTTGTAAATTCAGTGCCACGATCTGATACTATAATTGAAGGGATTCCATGATGGGTACAAAACTTTAATACAGCCTGTACTACACTAATAGCAGTGCCATCGCGAAGATGGTACGCCTGGGCATATTTAGAAAAAGCATCAACTAGTGTTAGGTATTTTTCTGTATCAACTGTGAATAAGTCAATGTGCAAGATTTCAAAAGGCTTGGTGGGCGGAGGAACTATGTGAAACTGTTGCTTGATTGGAGTACGGTCGTATTTAGCTTGACCACAAATATTACACTCATTGATATATTTCGAGATGCTATCTTTCATCTTAGGCCAAAAATATTTATTTGACAAAGCTAAGTAACATTCAGTAATACCGCGATGGTTAGTTTTTCCTTCGTGGTATTTCTGTATTAACTCTTGCTGTCTTAGATACTCTTTAATGTTTTCAAGTTCAGTTTTAGTTAGTACAATGTTCATAGCGGAACTTTTAAAGTGGGTTTGAATAATAGGAACAATGTTAAACATCTCTAAAGGAGGGTGGATGATGATGCCTGTCTTCACTTTCGGGTTAACGTATTCTTTTATTGCGTTAACTACATCTTGTTCGAGATTAGACTTAGATAATTGAATAGCGGTGCGTGTGTGGCTTTCGAAAGGTTTAGATACAGTGGTTTTGCCTTTGATATCACCGACTACTGTGAAACAGATCTGTCTATGGAATTTATTAAGAGGCTCATCTGAAATGGGGACTTCTAAGATGGGATTCTCAGCATCTGTATGTACTGTCAATGTGTCTGAATTATCTAAAGAAGGGGCCTTCTCGGTTGGGTTAGCTACTATAGAACTGATCTCCTCATTGTGGATTTCAATGCGAGATAGCGCATCGGCGTTGGTGTTACATTTGCCTTGCTTATAGATAACGGTGAAATCATATTCACTCAGCTTTAATCTCCAACGAGTGAGACGAGAGTTGGGTTCTTTGAGATTCATAACCCATTGCAGGGGCTTATGATCTGTAATGATCTTAAATTTACGTCCAAATAGATATGGACGGAAGTACTTGGTGGCCCAAACAATCGCTAGCAACTCCTTCTCAATAGTACTGTAATTTATCTCGCTGGTGTTAAGAGTTCTAGATGCGTACGCTATCGGCTTGTCGCTACCGATAGGTCCTTGAGATAGTACAGCGCCTATTGCTAGATTGGAGGCGTCTGTAGTTAAAATGAAATCTTTAGAGAAATCTGGATACTGCAATATGGGATCATTGGTGAGTAGTAATTTACATTTCTCGAAACAGTTGACATAATTTGGATCTAAAGTGATTTTGGAACCCTTTTTCAAACACTGAGTTAACGGCTTAGTAATCCGTGCGAAATCTGGGATAAACTTCCTGTAGTACCCTAAGAGTCCTAGGAACCTCTTAATTTCAGTGGGAGTTTTTGGTATGGGATATTTCTTGATGGCTTCGATCTTATCCGGGTTAGGCTTTACACCATCTTTGCTGATGATGTGACCTAGGAATGCTGTCTCAAGTTTGAGGAACTCGGACTTGTCCATCTGTATCTTGAAATTAGACTCACGGAGTCTTTGGAACACCTTTTCAAGATTATTTATGTGTTCCTGTAAGGACGTACTGAAAATGATGACGTCATCAAGATACACAAGACAGATAACGTTCTGTAGACCACGGAGGACATTGTCCATAACGCGTTGGAAGGTGCTTGGTGCGTTCTTTAAACCCATCGGCATTCTGAGAAATTCGAAATGGCCGTGTTCTACGTTAAAAGCTGTTTTAGGTATATCCGAGGGTTCCATTTCCACCTGATGGAAACCACTGGCAAGATCCAGGGTGGTAAAATATTGACAGTTGCCTAGTTTGTCCAAAATATCCGCGATGTTAGGGATAGGATACTTGTCGTCGATGGTTTTATCATTTAGTTTCCTAAAATCAACGACAAGACGCCACTTAGTTTTGCCAGAGGCGTCAGCTTTCTTGGGAACTACCCAGATAGGTGAGCTCCATGCTGAACTAGATGGCCTGATGATACCTTGTTCTAGCATTTTACTAATCTGGCTCCTAACCTCTTCCCTATGGATGTACGGGTAACGGTAACTCTTGGTATAAACTGGTAGCTCGTCAGTAGTCTTGATCGAGTGTTTGATCTGATTTGTAAAAGTTAAAGCCTCGCCTTCGATATAAAATACGTCTGCATATTGAGCGCATAAATTTTGTAAGTTCGCGCGCTCTTCAGCGTTCAAATGGCTAGTCCGTAGACGCGAGAGAACGTCCGTAGCACGTTTAGATAGCTTCGTAACGCTTTGATGACGCGGGTCACGCGGTTCACTACTCGTAGTATGAGGGTGACGTAATTCGCTCGTAGCATAGGTAAGTTCCGTAGCATTTAGTTCGCGCTCGGTACGCGTGGACTCTACATTATAGATCTCTGCGCTAACCTGGCGGTCGACGGAAAAAATGACGTCATTATGACTTGGGTTTGATATCTCTAAATATCCACGATTATCTTTAACGCTGGTTAAACATTCTCCTACAATGCAATTAGATATTAGCTGTTCTGGGATAAACGCATCTCCGTCTCTGACATTGATAGGTAGTTTAATTAATTTAGAGGAACGCCCTGGAATGATGTCTTCATACAGGTTAACGTTCCGGGAATCATAGACATGAATCGGGTTAGAAGCGTGCCGTGTAATAAGTAACTTATTTTTAAAATCAGTTGACGATTCCCATTTGTTCAATAAATCTGACCCAATTAAACCGTCGAAATAATTATGGAATTTATACACAAAAAGTGTAACATCGGTCGTGTCATTGAATTCCGAGAAACACGGTAGCGTAATAGAATAGTCGCACCGGCTTATTGCGTGTACATTGACGACTTCAAACGGATCGTAATTTAATTCATAATTCGAGAAATATTTTTCGACAGCTTCCGGACTTATAAACGACTGATTAGCTCCGGTGTCTATAAGTAATTTTAAAGGTGGGTTCAATATCTGAACATACGGGAGTTGTCTCTGGGTTTGCAAGTTTAATTCTATTTTGGTTTGTCTGAGCGGGCTGGCTCCTGAAAATCCTCGGCCTTGCTAGGTGAAGGACTTTCTTCCGTAATTTCACAAACGGGTTCGGTATTAAATAGTTCTGGATAATTATAATTGGGTGCATAAAAAATATCATTAGAATAGTCAATGTATTCGCAATAGGGCATGCTGTTATCGCCGTGATAGTAATCTGAGTAGCCATCGAAATAAGGTCCGTATTCATAATCCAAGCAATCATTAAAATTCATTTCTCGCGTTTTAAAGTAATTACTTGGTGGTGGATTACCAAACCTACGCCAATCATGACCACTAGGTGGTAAAGGTTTGCTAACAAAGTGGCTTACGCCGCTCATGGGTTTGGGTGCCTGATAATTAGCAACGGGTGGATTCCTATTGGGCATTCTGAACACATGACTTTGTGGATTATAATTTGGAGGTGGAGCACTGAACATCTGTTGGGTACGTGTCGGTCCACGGTTCAGTTGTGGTTGAACTGGGTTTGGTCGCCATTGCTGGGACGGCTGGGGTATACGGAATGGTTGAGGTTGAGGACGAGATGGCCCTGGCATGCTAAAACCTAGAGGCTTTGAAGATGGCATTGGTGGCATGGGAAAATAATTAGGAGGGCTATAAATTGGTTTAGTAGGTGGAGGTAAAATGAAAGATTGCGATTTCCTATCGGGCAATTGCTCATTTCTCTGCTGTAAATATAAGGTATTAATTTCCTCCTGTACAAATTCTAGCGCTTGCTCTATAGATGCGGGCCGCATGCATCGAATACGCGAACCCAGCGGTTCCTTGAGGCCGCGTAAATATGATTGCAAGGTTAATTTTTTGTATAACTGACGTTTGGCCTCTACTGTAGTGGGAACACTATCATGCAAAGTTACGTATGTCATTATAGTGCTGAAAAGGGTCTGACAGCGCTCATAAAATTCCTGCGGTGTGCTATGGCCCTGAGACTGTAATGCTAAATCATTGTACAACGCGGTTTCATCGCGTTGATCGGCAAAGTTATTAATTAACGCATTTCTTATGCCTTGCCAATCGCTAGGAATGCCATGTGAATTTATAAGACGGGCGGCGGGCCCTGTGACTTTATTTAAGATGCCGTTTAATAAGGCCTGGTTTTCCAATTCGTGCCCCGGCCCTGTGTTAACGTGTCTGAGCACGAGTTGATCGCACAAATGTATGAAACGAGTTAACACGTTGGGGTTCCCGTCAAATTCCGGGAGTAATCTAAGGGATTTAAAGATGTTGTCTACCGGATCAGACATTATTTCGACTTCTTCCTCTATTACTTCCTCTATTTTCCTATGTGCGTCTAGCCTATTAATCCTATCTATCCTAGGGGAATCGGACCCCGATCGTCTAGGATGAAAAATTTTGGAAAGGGATAATTACACTAGGAAAGGTAAAAAGGATTACACAGTAAAAGGAGAGCGACACATGAAAGATTCAAATGTACTCACAGTTTCATAATCTTGGTTTTCTCTGGCTATTGGTATCGATGTCTGGATGCCTGCGCTGCTGCACGTCGTAGGTTCAGGATACTCAGGATGCGACTTGATAGCCACGCGGTCGTCTTCTTCTAGAGTCTTCTCGATGAAGCGCGAGCCCGACCGTGAGTATCCTACCGACTGCGCCAAATACGTACGGCGGCAGCGATAGTCTCAAAAAAAACCAATTTACTTTAAACTAATTTAATTAAAGATATAGAAATTACAATTACAAATTAATTATTACTAGAGCGATTGACCAAGTTCGATGTTGGAACCAAAGTGATCGATGTGGCGGTGGCGCGGTGGGACGCGGCGGCTCGGTGCATCACGTTCTGCCGACGCAGCTCCTCGTGTCGCCGATTGACGCAATTACTTGTTTAGCCAAAATCTAGGTTGGTACTTCGTAGGCGTTTCCCTTAGAGTGGCAGGGTGTAACAATGTACAGCAATACAATAACAAAAAAATGCGATTTGTAATAAAACATTAACCACAATAAAATAGTTAAATTTATGAGTATTTCATGATAATTTCGTATTCGTATTCGCCGAATAGTAGATTTAATATTCGTATTCGTAAAAGTAGTATTCGTTGCATCACTAATACATACACACACTCGAAAAACATAACCCTCCTTCTGGCGCAGTCGGGTAAAAATTGTCAGATCATTCAGTCTACATTACAGGTGTACATGGCTTCCTCTCCAATTCACCAGAAGCAAAATGTGACCATTAAATTGGTCTCTCGGGTTGAGGAGGAAACTAATCATACAACAAATGTATCTCCTTCTACAAGTTAAATTAACGCGTAGGTACTTACTCTATTTATGTATGAGTAGAAGAAATTATGTAATCGTGCATATTTTTTTATATTTACATTTATTTATAAGAAAACACTCGGAGACATATAAAAAGGTATGTTCATGCACACACATCATCATCATCTCAGCCATAGGACGTCCACTGCTGAACACAGGCCTCCCCCAATTCTTTCCATGTTACCCAGTTGGTAGCGGCCTGCGTCCAGCGCTTTCCTGCTACCTTTATGATGTCTTCGGTCCAGCTTGTGGGTGGACGTCCCACGCTGCGTTTTCTGGTACGCGGCCTCCATTCCAGAACCTTGATGCCCCATCGGCCGTCAGTTCTGCGTACTTGCACACACACACAAATACAAAAAGGTTCGATCTACGAGTACTTGTCTCATAGATAATGAATGAAGACTCATTCATAAAAGAAGTACCTATGAATTTGGGATGAATCCCATTATAATTAATATTACAAGTCTCTATTCTTGCTTTCATTGAGCCAGTATTTTGGTACCGTCTAATTTGCTTAAAATAGCTTAATTATACGTTATATTATTATAGAAAGATAGACAGGAGGCTTGATTCCACCGCCGACAGAAATTACTACGCTTTTGAATTTTGTTGTGGTTAATCAATCATTTCAAGTCTCTTTCTAAAAAGTAAACTTTTCTTATAAAGATATAATACTATCACGGAATAAAATCCATAGTAAGATAATAATTACGGTAAAGATATTATAATTTTAATCGGAAATTGGTAAGGCGATTATCACACTGCACCGCGCTCCGCCGCGGTCCACGTGATTACATAATATGTATAACAAATCCCGCGCGCAAACGCGTTTTCAGTGTGTTGTGCCGCGCGTGTTTTCTTTACAAACTGAGGTACTTGCATACAATGATTAAATCTGTCGTCCCGCGTACAGCGGCGGAGCGCGGTGCAGTGTGATAATCGCCTAACCGTTACTATGCGATTGGTCCTACTGCTTCCATTTCTGTTAGCGCTCTAAGGGTTGATGTTTTACGCAAGAAATCGGTTCAAAATTTATCGAGCCAAATAGAAATGTAAATACATATTTCAAGGGTTCAAATAATTTGATGCAAAGTAAATAACTGGATGCCGAGCGCTGGAGCGAGATCTAACTTGAGTTGTTGTTTTAGTATAAGTGTGCATAATTATCGATGTCTTGAATATCACATAAATATTTATAACTATGTATATATTTTAAAGTCTGAAACCCTTGAAAAAGAGGCTGACATAGTGACTGAGTTGCTTGCGCTGCTTCTTCTCAGCACTGGCCCATTTATTGTCCTGAAGCAGTGGTAGGGTTGATACTGGGACATGCGAAAGTGCTTGTTAAAAGCCAACTTGCATAAATAAATTAGTTTTATGATATTATCGTGGGCTTGGTAACTGTTTAGTAGAGGCTAAACGCCAGGAAAACGTCTGTTAAAATAGGTGGTTAACCCATCATTCGAAAATGCCGATATACAATTGCTCTTAACAAAAAATTTGGCTAAAAGTTGTTTTACACGTTGCAGTCAGGTAGCTTGGTGAATCCACTGACACAATAATAAATTAGAAAATTAATCTATCCTTAGCCTAAAACAGGCATTCAGCATTATTAATGAGTATAGACAGACATTTTCCTTATTTAGAACCATGTTATGAAGAAACTCTGAACAGTCGATTCAAGCCATCTCAGATTAATCAGATTCCTGATTGGTTAGATTTAAATGTATTATTTAGAACTGTCACAAGCTTAAGCCTATTCTTAACATAAATTCATGAGACGTTCATAATATTTAAGTTAGCATTGCAAACAAACTGAAGTTAAACAACGAAGCTAAAGTAAACCAAGACGTGGTCATATCACACACAAAATTACACGGTTCAGACAATTTTGTTGTGTATTTAGTGTAAATACAGATGGGTATTTAAACTCGAGAAGTTTCGAGCTTCAAGTTCAAAGTTGGTCGGAAAGCTAGCTTAATATGATTGTGTTACGAGAGGGTTCGTCACAATAAGTCCATCGGCGACACCGACGCTATAGGGCTATCTTCGTTTAATATACTACCTCAACAAACATCATTGGCGAAATGAAAGCTCATAGACTTCACTGGGCTCGGACATCTGAAAATAGGTGCGAATGCGGTCAAATACCTGCCTTGTCTTGCATAAAAATAAATAAATAATAAAATAATGGGAGAGGATCTTACTTGGGACGACCCAAGTGACTGTCGACCAGTTAGTTGTCCCAGGTACCGCTTGGGAGAAGTCGACAACTGGTGGTCAAGGTGGTGCAGAACGTCTGTTCTGCACCACCTTCTAGCCAGTTGTCGAGGTCCTTAGAGTCTTCTTAAGTCGGCCAAGACTCACTTTGGGTCGTTGCGCCAGTTTAGTTAGCTAAGGAAAAGAAAAAGAAAGGAATATTTATTTTCAAATAACACAATAAGCCCACAGCCGTGTGTGGCTTAGCTTTATTCGAAGCTCTGCGTTCACTGGCTCAGCAAATGTGAGTCGGTGCGCTCATGTAAATGTATGGCTCATTTGCGTGCACCACTACGAGTATTTGAATGAAAAATGTGTTTCGCGATGTATGGAAATGACGGAGTTTGAATTTATATCAGCCATATTGCAAATAGCACAGATGACTGGAGGATTTTTTGAAGAGGAGACGAAGAATACATGCAATTTCATTTTCATGGAAGGAAGTTTTGTAAAGAAATTCCATATTTTATTACTTTATTAGGTAACTTTGTAACGAGAGAATTCATTGAAACAACTTTGTAACTTGGGACAGGGAATTAAGCGCCAGAATAGACTTAATTTGTAGATTTAAAAAATGTATATTTAGGTAGTTATTGTCCATTTGTGTTAACATAAAAACTTATTATCGTAAAAAATAGGTACCTAGATATTTAACTAAGATCTTAGGCCTGACTTATCTTCTAGACATAGTCCCGAATAGAGGTCTGATCTTGATGAGGTTAGATGTGTGATATTTTTTCATTTGTCTACATAAAATAGACAAATTATGCCTTTTGCTGGAGAACGATTTTCATTAGTCCCTCTTATTAAAACTAAGGTGGTCCAGTATTTACCTAAGCGTTCATCCGTAGCCGTACGAAAAGCCAAGTATGTACCTACTTTTAGTGACAAATAAATAAATTATTTAAAACAACACTTAGTTCTAAGCACTTTTAGCTATAGTAATTCCATGTATGCGTGTTTGTCTTGTTGGTTGTCCTAATAAATAAAATAAAATAATTTATTTATTAAAACACGGCCGCGCATTGACAATCCCTGCGCCGGCGCCGTTATCGTGGGTCGCGGCCCGCGTATCTCCGTAGCGCCTCTTAAATACGGCGCGTACCTACCACCGGTCCTATGATATATTATTCTCACATCAATTACCATTTGTCCGTCTGGATGCGAGCATTGATTTATTTATATACAGGGCGTTTAGCTAGGAAACATGTTCCAAAACTAAACTCATTTTATTTTTGCAAGGCTTTTGAAAAAGCACTTTTACACGTCCCAGTATTAAACCTACTATTGTCCAAATAAAATACAAAAAAAAATTGTTTGAGTTTTGAGTTCTTTTTTTTTGAGTCCGGGACAATAAAAGGATTAGTGCTGAGAAGAATCAGCATAGGAAACTCAGTCACTAGAGCACAACTATAGAAGCTTAAAAAAGGTTTTAAGTGTAGGAATGGTAGCGGCCTATGTTTAGAAGTTGCTTTCGGAATTTTTGTAGTTTTGAGTTTCTTACGCCACTTCTTCTCAGCACCAGCCCATAGATATTATTAAGTTGTCCTGAAGTGGTGGTAGAGCAAGCATTATTTGGGAAGTGCCCTGGAAAGGGCATATGTACTGAATAAACTATTTCAACGTGAGAGATTTTACCTCTCAATTTTTGAGATTTTTGATAAGTTTGCTTTACTTTTTTCTAACAGTGACCATAGGTAGTGCAGCAGCAGGTACTGCTGCTAACATTTACATAGTACTTTTCATTAATTGAAACGTGCATTATTTCAAGGAAGAGAAGCAGCTTTTCTATTATAACAAATTTATGAATGGAAGCATTATAACTCCGAACAGCTAATTACACTCAAGATTCGGGACTCTTTTAAAAACCTATTCTAAATCTAAAGGATTTTCACTTATTACACGCGAATAAACTAACGAAATTTCAAAAAAACTTTCTTATAATGTTTTTTAACCCACGACCTACGTCCACCAAAGATGATTCGTTTAAAATCAGAGATGGTAGAATCCGAAAACCCAAAAAAATATAAAAAGGCTAAAAGAAGTTGCCTGGAAGTTTTTCATAACGGAAACTTTTACTTTTCCCGCGTAGATTATCGCCCGTATTCACAAACAATACGACCGACTGACCGACGACCTGATAAAGGTAGCAGGAAGGCGCTAGATGCAGGCCGCTACCAACCGTGCGATGTGGAGGTCATTGGGGGAGGCCTATGTTCAGCAGTGGACGTCCTGTGGCTGAAAATATGATGATTCACAAACAATGCTTGCTTAAGTGAAGCAGCAAATCGAACGCACAGCGTTGAATAGAGCTCTGTGATTGGTTCGTGTGTCACCCTGTGCGTCCACGCGCACTGTGAGACCTCATAGTAATGTTTGTGAATACGGGCGTATGCGTCTTTTCTCAAGTCGCCCTGTGAAAGTCACGCGTTAATTACATAACACAATTTTCCGCGTACATGTTTATGTGCTTTAATGCATTTTCATTAATAAACATGTTTATCATCTTCCTGTTTTGCTGCAACGATATCTCGCCAATTAATGTTAATGTTATATCGATCAAAGGTTAATGAAAAATGTTTCACGATTCTGGGGCGTTTGTCTAGACAGTGCGATAAAATTAGAACGTACGTGCTTAGATATGTTTAGATGTTATTAAATTTTAGAATACTACGTAGTAAAGTGAGCCCAATGTAAAGTTATTGCAACAAAGAAAGATTAGTGTCAAGGTACAATTGCAATAAACTAATTTGATTTGATTTAATTCGATTTAAAAAGGTCTTTATTTAGAACCATCGTAGGTACATAATAAACATGGTTTTCAGAATGGGTTAATTGATATTAAAAAAACTGTAATTCCAAGACTCTTAAAAACTTTATACAGACCTCAGAACTTCCCGTTAACCCGTCCAAACGAGCTTCTCGGGCACCTGTTGGTAACTTTGACATTAACACCAAAAGCGTTAATTACTTTTTAAAAACTATTTGTGTTTTCTTTAAAAACACTCTTCGTCATCAAACATTTCTTTTTAAAGATCAAGTACATTATTATAGATGTACTTCGTCCAAAGTCTGCCACTCGTCCGTCGTATCACGCCACTTTCTTCTACGTCGCTACGCGTATGCATTTTGCAGTGTATGTGTGAAAGTAGATACTTATAATTGTGATTGTGTGTATTTATAAGTTGATGTCATAAAATCTTCTCAAAACACAGAAATCTCAATTAAATAAAAATTGCGTTCGTCCTAACAAGCATGATGAATAATTTATTACAGTAGAATAATTTCACCGGGATGAATATTTTGAGTTTTATTTTTATTATTTTCTAGTACAGACCTGCCTAAACAAGCGATCGTGGGAATAAATTACTCGGTAGCTCATCCATTGAGCTCTAAAAGTATTTCACAACCTGGTATTTGAGCTACAACGTAGGTATTTTTTTGCCTCCGAACTTGTGATCAAAGGCGAAACTTTGTATAAAAACTTGATCCACAGTTTTAATTTTCATTTCAAAGTACAATGTGTATCATATTTTTTGTTTTTCTTTTATTAGTGTTTGTTTTTATCTAAAGTTATAGGAATTCATGCCAGAAACATTATTTGCTAAATAATTTCAGTTGTGAAACGTTTATAAAATAGTTTATTAGTGCCTGCTCATTACCCCTATTACGAGCAGGTACTATGCGATGTCTATGTATCTGTCTTAGATACATTATAAAAACAGCCAGTACACCTACGGTTAATTATTTGAGTTGGGTCTAAACGCTTCTTATTACATAGTTAGGGCTACATTAAAGTGACGAATGAAACTTTGCTACAATAGTTTTCATCCATGTTTTGGAAAGTTTCGATGAAGCTTTTCTGTGACGGACTCCATGCGGACAAACATAGTTTAATAGCTAGCCATTATGACACATTTTAAATAGTTTGGAAAAATATTGCAAGCCATTAAGAATTATTCTGGAATGAAAGTATGAAAATTAAACAGTTTTTAGCTTTAACAGCGATCCTACCAGGTTTTGTTTTCGTGTGTTATGTAGTAGGGCGGCAAAATGTCGGTTATCGCGGGGCTTATGAAGTCGGCGTGCTGCACTCCAGATAACTCGCGTTTTTTGTTTTGATCCAGATAAGCAGTAGTCCAGGGGACAGGGAGCGTCATGGAATAACATGTGACGGATTACGAAATACCGGTATAAACCGGTTTCACCACTGTCAGCTTTTAGTGATTTTATTTTTTTCATGAGCGAAGATCGTAATACGCGATCCCTATATAAAGCTATGTGCGAATATAAAACGGATTAAATATGTTTCAATTCAATTTGTTTAACCTTTCATTCGTAGCTAATTAGCAGTATTCGTATTACAACTCAAAGTTAGTTATATCTAAAGTGTAATTACGCTAATTAAAAAAAAACAACAATATAGTTCCAGTTTAACTAAGCTTGATTGTACACAAACCAATTACAGGATTTCCCTTAGTTAATAAGTTAATTACTCGAAGCTTACCCAGTACTTTATGTGTAGAAAGATTGTACAATAACAATTAAAACTTAACCTGAATTTTATATACAGTGAAAGTTATTTTTGCTTTATTTTAGGTAATTTTCATAACTCTTCTTAATGTCTGTCTCTGATAAAATAAATAAAAATATTTCCTGTCCCCTGGACCACTCGTGTAGCTCACGTAGCTCAGATAACTGCCAATGACAGCTTCGGGACCGAGGGCGCTGTTTTTATGGCGCCTTTAATATTTCACTCGCTAATGAAAACAGTAGGCTGTTTGAGGAGGGACCTGAAATAATTCACAAAACCTCCTTGTCTCGTAACTAAATAAAACTGTTTACGTCTGGAATTCTAAGGATGAATTAATTATGCTACACTCGTAATTTGTTAAATAGTTAGCTTGTTTTAGACGTGAAAATTATTTTAGGCTGAATTGTACTATCTTACTTTAACTTTAACAAACGTCAAAAATCTGTCAAACTCTATACAAAAGCACCGGTTATCGTTATACTTACGGTCACAGTTAGGTAGTGCAACTAAGCCATACTCTACAAGATAAATAACTATATTAGACTAGCGGCTGCCCGCGACTTCGTACGCGTGGATCCCGTTTTACCCCCTTAGGGGTGGAGTTTTGTAAAATCCTTTCTTAGCGGATGCCTACGTCATAACATCTACCTGCATGCAAAATTTCAGCCCGATCCGTCCAGTGGTTTGGGCTGTGCGATAGATCACTATGTCAGTCAATCAGTCACCTTTGAGTTATTGTATATTTAAGAGAGATTACTAATCCTTTTATTAAGGGCTGCTGGTACATACCCTATTCGCAATTGATAGCACCTGTCGTAGCGCTCGTAGCAAGGTGTAGTGTCGTAGACAACCGTAGCAGTAGCTGTAGGCTTTGCTACACAAAAGTTGCAGCAGTGGAAACGAAAGGTGCGTAGTCTCAAAACCGTAGCAGTCGTAGCACCTGTAGTTTTTGGGTAGTAGCGCTTTTCATCAGTCATTTTAAGTGACGAAAAGTAGAAGATAATTTTAATTTGTTCTCCATTTCAAGTCAAACGCTTTGTAAAACTAGTTCTCCATAAGCAGTGTGCTACTATATTATACTTATACCTATGTTTTTTTATGGGACAGGAGGCAAACTAGAAGACGTATCACCTGATGGTAAATGATTACCGTCCCCATAGGCACCCGTAGTCCCGAGGGCGTTACAGGTGCGTTTCCGGTCTTTAAGGTGTAAATGCCCTTTGAAAGTTTGTAGGTTTGGTCAAATTAGAGCATATCTCAATTTGTTTACTTAAAAAATATTATTAAATACAATTTCCACCTACTTAGCGACAACATTTCAAACAATAAAAAACATTGTAACAAATACAAACATTTAAAATAAACTCGTAAATGAAACATTGTGATAAGCATTCAGAATGTAATTAAGATTGTGAATTGCAATAGCAAGCAGACAGGTCATGCCTTCACGATGATAACAGGTGATAAGAAATTGTTTTACTCTCTTGATTGTTTGAAAAAAATATTGCATGAAGTCGATATAAGGCTGCAATATCCGGTACGAACAATAACACTATTTTTTTACTGAAATCTAAATCAATTATTGAGATTTCAATTCTCAAAACACAAACGAAAAAGTGATGAGTATAAAAATATGACATTTTGAGAAATAAAATAAATAAATATCCTTGGACATTTTACACTGCGCTTCTAGTCCCAAACTAAGCAAAGCTTGTGCTATGGGTACCTACTAGACAACGGATATAAACATACTTAAATACTTTTTTTTGTAAATAAATACTTATTATACATAGAAAACACCCAGTTTCCCACCCATATTTCAATAGAAGAAATATTCATTTCAACAGAGATTAAACTGCATCAGTGATCTAAAAATTGAGTCATATTGGGATAAAAATACACTTGATCTATTTTTTTTTTTAAGTCTGTACTTGGTCTAGTTGGGACGTCCACCCACAAGGTGAACAGACAACCTCTTAAAGGGAGCGGGAAGGCGCTGGACTTAGGCCGCAACCAACGGGGCGATGGAAATTTCAATTTTAAATCAAACCAATTGTGTGTCTCTTACTAACCTATAAGTTTTAAGTACTTATTTACTAACACTATGAACTGTATGTGGTCGAAATAAATAAATTTATTATTACTATTATTGGGCCTATGTTCAGCAGTCGACGTCCTATGGCTGAAATGATGATGATGAGACGATTTGGTGTTTATTCAAATCTCCTTTATCCGTTTGCAGTATTACTCTAGTCTATTTACATACTGAATTGATTTATACATTTTTATGTCTCAATCGCTCGAACCGCTCTCTATAATCTAAATATACAATAACTCAAAGGTGACTGACTGTCTGACTGACATAGTGATCTATCAACGCACAGCCCAAACCACTGGACGGATCGGGCTGAAATTTGACTTGCAGGTAGATGTTACGACGTAGGCATCCGCTAAGAAAGGATTTTACGAAACTCCACCCCTAAGAGGGTAAAACGGGATCCACGCGCACGAAGTCGCAGGCGGCCGCTAGTGGATGAATAAATTAATACGCGTTTACACTAACCCTGATCTGACATTGGATATCCATTAGTGATGGGCCGACTATGGTCTTTGCCGACTAACCGACTAGCCGACTAATCGGTTTTCAAATTGCCGACTAGTCGGCCGACTAATCGGCAATGCCGATCATTCTAATACTTGTCCGAAGAATAATATCTAGATTTCTCAAAGAAATAAGAATATCTAGATTTCTTTTAGAATATCTAGATTTACCACAAACTGTTGTAGAATTGCCCATTCATAAATTTAAAGCACATATCAAAAGCACCTTAATGAAAAAGGGCTACTATAAAGTTGATGATTAGGTATATAAAAGATAAAAATATTTGGAATGTTTAACTACCTAGCTCGCATCAATACTTATGACTATAATTTGTATATTTTAAAGACTTGAAAAGGAGGCTGACAATAGTGACTGAGTTACTTGCGCTGCTTCTTCTCAGCACTGGCCCATTTATTGTCCCGAAGCAGTGGTAGGGTTAATATTGGGACGTGTAAAAGTGCTTTTTAAAAGCCTATTTGCAAAAATAAATGAGTTTTATGAGTTTTTAGTTTTTTTATCTAAAGAGATAAATGTAACTTCTTGAGAAATGAGATTTCTCTAATATGAGAAAAAATAAAAAGCAACATTACAATCAAGGTAGATGTCAATGATGTCATAATTTTCGACGGTGGAGGGGTCAGAGGAGGTGACAATATGATCGCCTCCACGATATTATTCTTACTTATCGACATAAAATTTCGCTTATAGCGGCACGCATCCTAGGCCCACTGATTCCTCTCCAGTCTCCACCCTCCACGGTGATGGTCAGCGAACTGGGGGCGTGGGAGTACCCCCGCCTGCATAGCACAGACTACCACCACCGTCAGATAGGCAGGGCCCGCCATACAGGTGGGCGATTGCCGGGACGGACTGTGATAGTTGATGGCTTTGTCCGGATTCCCATAGTTCTTCTAGGCGATCGACGGAGCTAAAGGGCTATTATTTATGTGGGTATTCCTCATCCTTCCGATGAGAGGAGCCCCACATAATCTACCACTTCCCCGCATGATATGTATGCAATTCCATACATAAATTTTCCCCGAAAAAAAAAGACAATTTTTATATGGACAAATTACATGAACTTTACACATTTTTGATGATTTCCTGGTAATTTTAACTAATCTTAACTTTGTATAAATTTAGACTGATTGGCAAAATTTTAAATATGGTGATACGACTTTTTACTGATTTTTTTCAGTCAAAAGTGGTTTAGACAAACGCCCTTGGTCTACCTCATAATAATCTTGCTGATTATGAGTTTTATTTCATTCACATATTTAATTTTGTAATGCGCCGATTATAATCGGCATATTTTGCCGAATAGTCGTCACTAGTCGGCCGACTACAAATGATGCCGAATAGTCGGCTTTCCCGACTAGTCGGCGACTAGTCGGCCCATCTCTAATATCCATCTTAAGAATACATCTTGAG
The DNA here is from genome assembly GCF_963855985.1 of Ostrinia nubilalis. NCBI lineage: Eukaryota > Metazoa > Arthropoda > Insecta > Lepidoptera > Crambidae > Ostrinia > Ostrinia nubilalis. Next base: position 468,063 of record NC_087111.1, on the reverse strand, counting down.
TACTCGTAAACAAGCTGAGGTGTGAGGTCTCCTTATCTGTTTATTCAATTGAAAAATAATATTCAGAACTACCTTTATCTCGTTATAGATTGCAGAGGTGAGAAGAAAGGCAGAAAAGCAATTAAAATTATAATTTATAATTGGGATAATTAAATGAAGCTTTAACGTTTAGCGATTCATTTTAAAATACAGTTTCATCACACTTTGTGTTGGTCTTATGCCCGTATTCAGAAACGATGCTTCAGCAAATCGAACGCACAGCATTGAATAGAGCTCTGTGATTGGTTCGTGTGTCACCCTGTGCGTCCTCGCGCACTGTGAGACCTCATAGTAATGTTTGTGAATACGAAAGTTAATTAACAACATGTTAATCTCAATATATAAATAAATAAATAAATAAATCTTTATTAATTTCTTCACAAGTAAGTTTCCAATTACATATACTAACAATAAAACGCATTTTTTAAACAATATTACTTATTGTGAAGACTGGTGCTTGATATGGGTTGAGACAACCTGTAATACAAGACACCAGGTCTCCACCTCTCAAACCGAAAATAACGCAATAGAAAGAATGCTTCTAAACTAAACTAACATGGCAATACAAGAATTAATATAAGGTTTATTTTCTTACTGATTATGTTAGAAAAGACATAATTTAAAAGTATGAAGTGTGGTGAGTGAGAGTTGTGTGGTAGGTGGTGTGAGGTGTAAGGTGTAACGTGTGTTATAGTGTGGGAGTGTAGAAGTTTCTTACTTTGTTCGTATTCTTATAGAGTAACGTAAGTTACATGAAACCAAGAATAGATAAAGTCAAGAAGATTAAATAATTATATGTTAGAATACAACAGAATAATGTGTTTGTTTGCTTTCGAATAAAGGTATATTTAAAAGATGGACAATGTTCATCATCCAGTCATTGACAATAACAACAAAATGTACGCAGTGAAACCATCTTTTACATGAGTTTTAAGAGACATCCTCTGACTGTTTATATGATCTGTCGATTAGGCTTTGTTGAATCGTATAGTTTTAACTGCAGGCGAAAGTATTTGGAGAGCTTTAGGTCTGTGTGTGTGTGTTTTGAATGCAGTATAAAACTGTTATCATTCCACACAAAACAGGTGTCATTATTTATCAAAACGAATAAAAAAACTTGATTAGTAAAAAAACTTAATCAAGAATGAATTAATCATGCCCATTTTCACCATCAATCCCTAATTTTTAAGTGACCCCTAGTAACACCTGACAGGAATTATGTTTTCAAAGTTATGTTTCAAATTTTTAGATACAAAATAGTATCTGTGGCAGCTTCGTAAGTTGCAGTTATGAACTGTCGTCAGTAGATCCTATGGATGAATGTTGATTTTGCGACACGTAGCTTTGTATCCGAAAATAGAAAAACAGGATTATAAAAACCTCAATCGTCGTGAAAGTGTTTATCTGTAATTTGTTTACGTAGTGCATTACGCAAGTTATTTGTTTAGTCTGCCTTGCGCCGGGCCTTGGCCTGTTGTCAATGCAACGCCTTATCTTATTTCCGCTCGGGTCGTCTTTGTAGAATACTGGATCCGATATTTTGATAAAAACATTAGTATTTTATTTAATTAACAATAGTGACAGAGTTTCTTGCGCCGCTTCTTCTCAGCACTGGCCCATTTTTGTCCCGATGCAGTGGTAGGGGTAATGTAATACCTACTGAGATGTGTAAGAGCTTTTTAAAAGCCTTAAGTACTTATAAAATAAAATAATTTACATTTAAAACGTATCATGAATAGAAATGCATAAGTACTACTACCACTAATATCTTCTTCTATTAGATTTAACGATGTAATTGCTTTAAATAAAATCTTAAAAGTCGCTCAAGAACAAACTCATGTTTTTATATTTTTAGACAACCTTTTTAGGACTAGGCGCAGACCATCGATTGTTATTTGGCCGATAGTTGTGCCAGATTTTAAATTGTATGAAGAATCAGCCAAATCGAATCGGTGTAATGTGCGCACTTCCATACACGCCCGTACTGATCAACTGCCCGACTGAATTATCGGCCAACGAAAAATCGATGGTCTGCGCATAGGCTTAGTCTGTAACAGTCTGAGAAAATTATAAAGGAGATTTTTTTTGTGCCTCCTGAGAATTGAACCCCAGGCCTCCAAACCGAGAGTCCAACTCCTAATAATTCAACTACGTAGGCGTAAATATGTAAATTTTAGTCAGCCGTTTCCTAGTCATTTTTCTCTTTAATTATGAATCCAGCTAAAGACAGTCATTGCTAATCAAGCCGTCACCTTCTTTCGCCAATTCCGAAGATTTGCCCTACATTTGAACGGCTTCGGTAATCAGCTTTGCCCAAAGAACTGATGGCGGGGCGTCTTGTATCCGAAAGATGGCCACAGTGTAAGAATAAGCAGTGGGTTTTAACAAAAACACGTCTTGAGAAATATTAAAACGCAAAATAAACAATATAAAGGTATAGAAATAGTAAAATTTAAACTATCTTAAGCACTCTTTATCTCTTCCTAAATTAATTTATTTCATCATCATTTAAAATCACTTAAGCACTTATTTCGTTCGATCTAAGTAATGGTCGTTATGGAAATCCTTGATCCCGAGGAATGAACGAAGTAGGTATCTATTTCTAATACTAAAATGCGTCTAAATTAGACAGCTACAGATCTTCAGATTTACAATAACATTTTTAATATAGTGTGCATTAAAACGCCGCCTGGCCCACTACGATTTCAAGCTAGGTAGAGTATTTTTGAATGTTCATGTAGATTAGATTTCTTTTTATGCAAAACAAGGCAGGTATATGACCACAATCGCACCTGATGGTAAGTGAGATGCAGTCCTCGTAGCATAGTACATAAATCTGTCCTGTAAGTGCTTAGTTACTCTCGCCTTGAAAAGGCCCGGATTATAGTGTTCGGTCCCGGTCAAAAATAGCTCCTACTGAGTCCAGCGGCACTGTGTGGCGAGCTTCCTTTGTCGCTAAGCTTTTTGCGGCCTTTTCTATCAGCCCACCATTTGCCTAATCCACAATACGGTTTAGGCCGATCCGATGATGCAAATCCCTAAAAGGAAGCGAGATTTTGCGGTTAAATACACCTATTATTTATGAATATTATATTAGTTTGTGCCCCTTTCGAAATACGAGTAAATAATTAACTAGGCAAGTAAGTATAGTTTAATTGTAAATCTTTAAATTGTAAATAAATCTAACGTCAGGTGAAATCGTCTACCTTGCTAAAGGTGGATTATAGAAAAGAGAACATTTAATAAATTAATATTGTCGTATTGTCCAAAATGATGATTATTTTGTCATTGCCTTTAGCGGGATTCGAACCGCAGTTGATATTATCACTAAGCCACTACTAATCACCCAGACGCTAAATAAATCAATTAAACATCAAATTGCTTAATAAAATTATTCAAATATCTTCCTCTGACTAAGTTCTTTATAACATTAATTCTTCCACTTACCAAGTGTCCTTGAGGACGAAACGTACATCCCTAAAACCCTTTTTCCATCACCAACAAGTTAGTACTCAGTTAGAATTGCATTAGCTGTAATAGAAACAATTTAACTTTATATCTCCCGAAGAAAAAGTTTCGACTGTGACTTGAATTTATTCCGAGGAGGGCGCCGGATGAAAAACAGATGGGTGTTATTGGAAACGTCCTTAAAATTCTGATTAAGTTTGCACGAGTAGTTATTCCGCTCGATTGATTCAATCTTCTTCAATTTTGGGAAGGAGATGAATTCTAATTGTTTGTCAGATGTTTTTTTGTTCTTTTCAGGACATATAATGCCCGTATTCAAACGATGCTTGCTCAAGTGAAGCAGCAAGTCGAACGCACAGCGTTGAAAAGAGTAATAATGTGATTGGTTCGTGTATCCACGCGCAGATGTTTGTGAATACGGGCGTAAATGTTCCAAATAAATATGAGCTTCTTAAGAATGAAATATGGGTTGGTGCTAAGAAAAAATGGCGAAAAAACTCAGCCTCCACTCAGTGTTTTCCCCACGGAGACATTCCCGTTTTTTGCAGGATCCCGTTTAGTAGTACTTATGCGTTTTTTTTAAATTAACATTCATACGAACATCCCGTTTGCAGTATCCACCATAAAACTGATCCGTTCCAATTTGGAATTCGATTTGCAAACACTTGTATGTTCACACGATTGTCCAGCTTTGCGGAATCACGCATTACTGGATCCCGCGAAACTCGATCGCCGCGGGAAAGGTCGCGGGAAGAGCCTGGATGCGGGCAGCGCAGGACTGTTCATTGTGGAAAACCTTGGGGAAGGCCTTTGTCCAGCAGTGGATGTCATTTGGCTTAAACGAACGAACGAAACGAACGAGACAGAAACAACTAGATGTTTGAAATTAATCCGATGTCAATGAGATACATTTATCAAGTAAAGGTTCCAGCTGATATAGATAAAGCTTTCCAACCGTATTTACGGAATTGAATATAAAACAAAAATGGAAGGAATGTGTCCCTGTCAGCGTTTTTTAAACTTCGCGCTGATCGATGGACTCTCAAAAAGATATCAAAGTATCCATCAAACCCCCCTTCCTGATAAGTGAACTGTCGAATAACTGGAGCTATATCCTCCAAAACGAATGTTGTTCTGCAGACTTAAATGTCTTATGGAAGTGACCAAACAATTCGAATAATTGCGCAGATTACATTTGATCATCAGTATCAGGGCACTTACGATTAGTTTATATTAAAAGTCTACGAATATTTTAGTTCTAGAAAGTAACCGCGCTATACAATGCCATACAGCATCATCATTTCAGCCACAGGACGTCCACTGCTGAACATAGGCCTTCCCCAATGACTTCCACATCGCACGGTTGGTAGCGGCCTGCATCCAGCGCCTTCCTGCTACCTTTATCAGGTCAATGTCATACATTTCATGTCATTTTTTTATGTAGTCGCTAGCGAGCACACATAATATAAACTCATGGTAAGGGCACAGATCAGCCTATGTATGTTAGCTCTCTGCTGGGCACATCTTCAAATAAGATTGCCCTTTGCATTACTCCCAATAACGTGTACCTACCTTAGACAACACCTTTTGTTTTAAGAATATTATTCGATCGTCATTTATCTCACGGTCCTTTATTTTTAAAAAAATATGGACTTGACAAGCCACATTTCTTTTCCATTTTGAATGTTATTATTAAAAGTAATATTTGAAAATTGTGATTGACATTCCTTGATTATATTTGGACATTGTCCAATTAGGTAAGTAGGTCTATAAAGACATGTATCGTATTCTCACAAACATATTGAAATTGCTTTTAGTTCAAAAATATTTCACACTATCGAAAGTGCATTAAGCTGCTTACATTATCGACGCTCACGGTGCCGGGAGGAATAGAGATACAAGATGGCGCGTAAAGCTTATACCGGTAGAGCTTTATGTAAAATCTAGGAGCTTACACTAATTTTGTACTCTTAGCAACTAGTCTTAGTCGACGCAGTAGTAAATTGTTATTCTACGGTCATTTACTCGCAGACTAGTTGATATCCAAAACCATAGACGGCAGTATTTATCGGCAGACAGAGTGACTGAGTTTGTCTCGGCGCTTCTTCTCAGCACTTGCCAAATGTTGGGCTCGAAGCGCTGGGAGGGTAAAAAGATTATGCAGAGGCTCCTTAAGAGCAAAATATTTGACGATTTATAAGTACTATTTAAATAGTCTATATAAAAATAAAGAAATTTTGACTTTGACTTTGACCAAATACGACAACATAAGGCCCCAGAGACCCCTGAAAAAGAAGGGCGGTAATATATTGTTATATCTTAAGGACTGCCATCGAAAATGTGTCAACACCACGACTAGCCTCGTCCTGTCCCTCTGACGTGCCATTTGCATCAATGATGGAACGACATCTCCTCACGATTGAGCCGCCCTGGTACTTTTTTACGATATTTAAGTATCTTAAAAGTTTTAGTTACTCGCACTATCGGCAATAGGTTTAAGATTGATATTGTAAAACGTAGCTTAATCCAAATTCAAGCGCATTCAAAGTATCTGTTCATTTTGTTTTTCCTAATAATTCCTTTACTTAATCAGCCATCGGAATACTGGATCTGATAGGTGCCTATATGATATGCCCCTCTCTTCTATATTCTATTTACCTTTTGAGATATTTCAGCAAATTCTACATCTTTTAAAAGGTAAAATTAGTGTATCAAAACACTAGCTAATGTGTTCGCTATGTTCTGTTTTCTTAACTTATGAAATTTCGCGTATGCTAACTTACAGTAGTGTCAATGCTATTATTTTTCCGTTCCTTATTCATCATAGGACGACCACTGCTGAACATGGGCCTGCCTCAATGATTTCCACAAAGTGGCCGGTTGGTGGCGGCTTGCATCCAGCGCCTTCCCGCTACCTTTATGAGGTCGTCAGTCCACCTTGTGTCACCGTACCTAATTAAATTATATCAAAGCCGCATCCAGCGCGCTACATCCTTACAAATCGGACTGCGCGTCCCTTCCCGCAGTGGGACGCGCCATTTGCATCAATCACGGGACGACATCTCCTTGCGATTGAGCTGCCCTGGTATTTTTAGAATATTCAAATGTTCCCGGTATCGTTATGGGAACCAAATTGAAGGAGCGAGGCAATTTGGCACAATAGGTACGGTAGAAATACCAGGGTTTTAATATTAAGCTGGATTTATTTTTCTGACTTGTGCGACGTATCAATACGCAATCGTTTTCATACATTTTGTATGGTAACGTTTATACTAGAGTGCCGCATCCTGATGGCTTCTCTGACGTGTCACATAATGTATGAAAACGATCCCGTCCTGGTGCGTCACAATACAACACAACTTGTCAGACTAAATTAAATATGAATCTGACTTCACAGAACTTCGATACTCATTTCATTGAATGGCCAAAAGATACAATCAATAAATGGTAACTTATTTCAACCTGCTTAAAGATGACAGACGGTTTTAAGTAAAACGAGTCGATTTCAGCACTAGCCTGTGTAGTTCGGCTTATCACAGTAATCATTGTTCGTTCAGTGGTCACAGTTTAAATAAATAGACGCTAAATTGCTCACCAAAAAAACTTACAAATTAAAGAAACACAAGTTTCAACCAGCTCAATGTTTTCTAGGAAACATCTTGTTTCAGACAACCCAGAGACTTTATTCTTAAACAGATCATAAATTACATTTCATGTCATTTCATAACTTTAAAAATTAAGTCTTTCCCATAAAAAGTTTTTTCTTTTTTGACATAACTGTAATTAACTTCACCTTAACTGACAGTAACTCAATCATAATTACTTTAATCGATTAATTTTCCCAGCTGAATTCAAAAACTGAAACTGGCAAAGGATAAATCACATTCGTAAGCAAGATTGGGTTCACCGCAGGATGTATAGACCCATCCTATTTTCCTGCCAGGGTATGTCTGCAGAATAAGAGACAAATCCGAGCGAGCGGAATGGTGGGATCAATGGTTATTGGAATTGCCCTACTTCTAGGCACCAAAGAGTATATTGTGCAGATGAGGATTGTGTTTAAATGCCTAAAAACATATCGCTTTCATGAGAGATTTTTCAATTTCCATAACGTGGATCCTTTTAAACCGCGGTCAGGTTATATTTTTTTAAATGTGAATTCCATCAGAGGTGGAATTGTGTAAAGCAATCGTAATCATTTGACAGTTCATAACATACGATTATTCTGTCAAACGCTTTGTTTAACTGACTTTATCGTACGTTATGAACTGTCAAATGATTACGATTGCTTTACACAATTCCACCTCAGATTATAATCTGACGTAGTTAGATTACAAATATAACTTTTTTTTTAACCTAACTCACTGTTAGTTTACAATCTCACGCTTTTTAATATTAAGTGACGGAGTTCACAATGACAATATTACAAATAGTAACACACGTTATGTTACTCCTTCAATATGAAACACGATGACGATTTAAAAAAAAAATAGTTTTTTTACTGTTTGTATTAAAATACAGTCAGGGAATACAGGCGTATCTTTAATCTTTACTACCTATTACAAAAACTGGTGATTTTTGTATAGATTTTGATAGACTTTGAGGTTTGTTAAAGTTAAAGAAACTGGTGCAACTAAACCTAAGTAGCGCATCTGTTTCCAACTCTTTGTCAAGTCTCACAGTCTCTATTATTATGTAGTACATTATGACCATCCGCCAACAATATACTCGAAGGTAGTAAACATCAAAGTGTCGCATCTGTTTTCAACTCTGTAGAGTCTCAAAGCCTGTATTATTATTTAGTGCATTATGGCCATCAGCCAACAAGATACTGGAAGGTAGTAAATAATTAAGTGGCGCATCTGTTTGCAACTCTTTGCCGCGTCTCGAAGTCGGCCGTTACGGGCGGGTTGAGGCTCAGTGAAAAACTGCGGTCCTCCTGTTATGCTTTATGGACGCTGGGACCCGCAACTTATGTGGGGTACCAAAGAATTGGGGTACTAGAACACGGATGTATTTGGTAAGGGTTTTGTCAATTTGAAAAGCCAACGCGAATTATAACTTTCAGGTTTAAAATTAACTTTTTAAAAAGCTTATTATTAATTAAAAAGGACGAGTACCGATTTGGATGGATGCTCGATCACTTCTGTCGCCTGGGCTGCGAAGCTCTGGTGAGGTTTCCATTGGAGTCAGCATTTCTGTACTTCGCCGCCCGCTCTTCTTGCTGTGACGTCACGGTAGGTCCATACATAACACCTCCCCGCCGAGTGTGAAGCCTCTTTTTTCAATTTCTTGTAAAAAAGGGCTGGTTCGTCTGTATTTCTATATTTTCAGGTTGTTGGGCGGAAATCTTCTTCAAGAGAAATCGTTTGTACGCCCAGTAGGTGAGTATTATAATAAAGACGATGTAAAGTGGCGTATTCCAATAATAGTGAGTATTTGAAGGTTCTGGTTCCAAAATTATGGGCGTTTCTTTATCTATAAGATTTTTCAGTTTGTAGAGTTTACTCATAGGAACTTCCTCGATCTTCAGCGGCTGGTTTGCGTTTTTAATAGTAATATTAGAGAGTTCAAAAGATAGCAGCTTCACAGCGTGACCTCGAAGTTTATTTTCGGCGTTCTGAATGCTATTCGTTTCGGTAATGAGTTTACATCCTTTGGGAATCTCTACCAGGTAAGTGCCTTGTATCGACTTGAAGCTTTCCTCGGCACAAATTAAACTTATTTTCGTCTTTAGTGGACACGTAATGAGATAATGGTAATCATCAATTTTGTCAATAATTTCGGTTATAGCTTTATATTGTATATATGTGCATTTGTCTGTTATTGTTTGTTTCAGGATCAGTGTGTAAATACAGTCGTCGTTCCTTTGTGTCTTCGTAAAGCTTATCCTCTTGCAATAATAAATATCTTGAAATTTGTTGCATTCTTTGTCCATGTACCAATATTTCTCTTCATTCATGGCCAGATAAGGTAAGGTGGGGATTATAAGGGTATTATTATAGGTAGGAGACGGGTACAGGTGATAATAGTCGTAAAAATCTCTATGCATAATAGGGATTTTTAGTAAAAATACCAATGTGTTGTCGGAGTAGTATGAACCACTCTCTATTAAGTCATAATAGTCTCTATAGTTAGTATGTTCGTCGAATAAAAGTTCCTGTGGCTTATAAGTTTGTTTTAGGATATTATACATGTATAGAATATCGTCATGAGATAATATACTATGGTGCGTTATGTGTAATTTGGAGAAGGCAATCGAATTTTCTAAAGAAACTAATGTCTCATATATAGAGTCCAAATTTCCATTAATTATTGTAAATAAAGTATTGATTTTGATATAGTCAGTCAGTTTATAGTTAGTCATGTTAATTTCAGTTGTGATTTCATTAATTTTGCGATAAATTTTATACTGATTGGAAGCTATCGTTGTAATAGTAGAGTTAAAGGATTCCAAAATTCCGTAATTTAAACTTATGCCTGAATTATATTTATCTAGAATGATTTTTTGATTTTTCTGCAAAACAGAAATCGCGTTGTTATATTTGATTGCGTCTTGATAGTCCAAATTACCTGTGATGCTCTTTATAACCGAGCCGAGTGCATCAATCAAGGCTCTCTTATCTCTACGCACACTATGATAACTTAGCGAGCTATACTTTGTATGGATCAATGCCAACTTACCCAATAGAGCTTGTCGGATCGCGACCGAATCACCGATGGTCGCCGGGTCGACTGCGCCGACATAGCTTATTAGCGAAGCTATATGGCTCTCTATACTATTTATGTAGTTACTAAACAAACTCAAGTCGTAATAATGGATGAATGTATGTTTACTAATCTCTAACTTGCAAGTACCTAACTTAAATGGTAGTATACCAGGATTATTGGTCAGGGGGGTCAGGGTCACGTGATGTGCTTGGGCCAGCACCGGAATCAGCATCCTGAAATTGTTTTTGTTTAGTTAGAGGTTTTCTAACATTACTTTTGTGATACGTAACGTCTCTACTATCTAATATTTTAATGCCTAGGTCTCTTTTAACTTTACGAGTGACGTAGCGGGGTTGCGTTTTATGCCGAGCCGCAAGTGGGTTTTTAGAGTAAAACTGTGTATTTTCGGGATAAGTCTCAGGTTCTTTCCTGGATTCGTTATATTTGGTCATAGTTCGTGTTTGGTTTTCTTGTAACGTTTTATTGATATTTGCATATAAAGTTGAAGTCAATTCTTTGTGTTTATCGACATAGTTTTGTAAACAAGTTGTCTCGATGTTGATATCGAACGGATCCCTATTGCTTAGGTGGCCGTTTATTATCTCTACGGGTTTTTTATTCGTTACAGAGTGTATAGAGTTATTATATCCGAGTATGGCGTACAACATAAGCTCTGGCGTATTAAGTTCAGAGCGGGTCTGAGATAAAATTCGGATATGTTCAAGTAATGTTGAATGGAGTCGTTCCACTGCACCGTTCGACTGTGGATTATTTACGCTGATAAAATGAAGATTTATTTTATGTAATTGGGCAAATTCTTTTATAGGTAAATTTTTAAATTCGGTCCCTTGATCTGCGATAATGCTTAAGGGCAGGCCGTGATGAGTCATGAATATAGTTATGGCGTTAAGTACACATACACCGGTTAAGCTCTCGAGTGGGTATGCTTGTGCGTATTTGGAAAAGGTGTCGACAATCGTTAGGAATTTTTGTCCTTTCACAGTTAATGTATCAATGTGCAATACCTCGAAAGGTTTTTCGGGAATTGGGACAATTTGGAATGCTTGTTTATTTGGGTGCCTTTCGTATTTACTAGTCTGACATATTTCGCAATTGTTTATATATTCGGTTAAGAAATTTGTTAATTTTGGCCAATAATATGTTCTTTTGATTCGCTGTTCTACCTCTTGGATGCCTCTATGATTTGTTTTCCCTTCATGATAATTTTTTGCTATTAAAAACTGACGATCCCTGTCAAGAACGTCTTCCAATAAAATTTTATGAAACGTCAGTTTAAAAGCAGAATTACTAAAGGTTTCTTGCAACGTGTTTGTTATTGATTCGTAATAGAATGGATTTGACAGCCAAATGCCGTATTTAATGTTGGGTCTAATGAATTCTTTAAACAGTGATATTATTTCGGGGTTTATACTGTTTTCCGAAATCTGAGCTACGATTCTGCGTTTTCCGGGAAATACATTTGTTATAACTGGTTTGGATGGCGAGTGATGGACAAAATGGATAAGTAACTGATTATTACATGAGTTAATTGCGTTTTCAGATATTGGGATTTCTAAAATCGGGTTTTCTAATTCGGTATGTACGGTCATTAGTTCCTCTAAATCTGCAAGTTCGGGCATCTCGGTTCGCGGATTTGCAATAATAGAAATATTTTGTTCACCTACTTCCTCGTCGTCGGAATCCAATAAGGGCGTAACATCATTATTTTGAATCTGAATCCGGGATAATGCATCTGCGTTTACGTTAGATTTACCTTTTTTATAAGTGATTTTATATTCAAATTCCTCCAATTTTAAGCGCCACCTAATCAGTCGAGAATTAGCGTCTTTCATGTTAAACAAATATTGCAATGGTTTGTGGTCTGTTACAATGTTAAAGCTTCTGCCGAACAAATAGGGTCTAAAATACTTAGTCGCCCAGACGATGGCGAGTAATTCCTTTTCGATCGTGCTATAATTTTGCTCGCTATCATTCAAGGTACGCGACGCGTAGGCGACGGGCTTATCTGCGCCTATGGTTCCTTGGGATAGAACTGCACCTACAGCGACGTTCGAGGCGTCCGTGCGGAGATTAAATTCTTTTGAGAAATCTGGGTACTGTAATACAGGGTCGTTTGTTAATATTTGTTGGCATAATTTAAAACAGTTGACATATTCCGGATGAGTGATGTCAATTTTAGATCCCTTTTTTAAACATCTAGTAAATGGCTTTGTCAAATGCGCAAAATTTGGAATAAATTTCCGGTAGTAACCCAGTAATCCCAAAAATGATTTGATTTCTTTTTGAGTCTGTGGAATCGGGAATTTGAGTATGGCATCAACCTTTTTAGGGTCAGGTTTTACACCATTTGGCGTAATAATGTGGCCTAAAAACGCGGTTTCTCTAGTCAGAAACTCGGATTTATCTAATTGCAATTTTAAATTGGCTTCCCTTAGTCTTTGAAATACGGCTTCCAAGTTAGCGATGTGTTCCTGTAGGGATACGCTGTAGATAATTATATCGTCCATGTACACCATGACGTTATCAAGCCCACGCAGTACCGAGTCCATAACACGTTGGAATGTCGACGGAGCGTTTTTTAGTCCGAACGGCATTCGAAGAAATTCATAATGACCGCGATAATCACAGTCTACACTGAATGCTGTTTTTGCAATGTCATCAGAATTTAGCTCAATTTGATAAAACCCAGAAAATAAGTCTAGCACACTAAAGTATTGACTGCGGCCTAATTTGTCTAGGATGTCGTTTATGTTAGGTATAGGATACCTGTCACTAACTGTTTTCTCATTAAGCTTCCTATAGTCGACGACCAGACGCCACTTGGTTTTTCCTGAGGCGTCGGCCTTTTTCGGGACAATCCAAATCGGGGACGACCATGGACTATCTGATGGTCTAATTATGTTTTGTTTCAGCATCTTTTTTATTTGCTCGGATACCTCATTTTTATGTATTTCAGGGTAACGATAATTTTTGGTGAAAACTGGCTCATTATCGGTAGTTTTGATATTGTGTTTTATTTTATTTGTGAAAGTCAAAGGTGAGTTTTCTGTATAAAATATGTCGCTATAATTTTTACACAAACGAAGGAGGTTTGCCTTTTCTTCGCAGTTTAAGTGGTCAGTCCGTAATGAAGACTCTAGGTCGATGTCATGTTCAGGGGTGACACACTCAAAGTTATGAATGGAAAAGTTATTATTTATTAATTGAGCTTGCACTGGAGATGCTAGGCTGATTATGGTGTCGTTTTTAGTCGGATTTTTTATTTCGACGTGTGCGAAACCTTGCACTGCTCTTGTGACAACGTCGGGAATATAACATTTATGTATGTTTGAGGTAAAAAGATATCACCCTCATTAATTGAGACAGGAATCTTAACTGGTTTGCTACTATTTGCTCGAATTAAAGCCTCGAAAAGGTTCTTCACTCCTGACTTTAGCATGTTTATGTCATTGGTAGCGTTCGCCGTTATCAGTTGTTTATTGCAGAGATCAACTTTCGCTTGCAATCGCTCTAACATGTCGAGTCCAATGAGTCCATCGAATACATTATGAAATTTGTAAATATAAAATTTAGACATCGAATCCTCTTTGAATTCGGGAAATGTTGGAATATCGATTGTGTAGTTATTTTGGGTGGTAACATGTAAATTGGTTACGGTAAACGGTTCATAATTTAATCGAAAATGTGGGTAAAACTTTTGTATGGATTCGGGTGACAAAAACGATTGATTTGCACCGGTATCAATTAATAATTTAAGCGGGGGATTTTTAATTTGAATGTAGGGAAGCTCCCGTTTTATGTGAACATTAATTTCCATTATCCGTGGTTTATTTCCTCCGGATCCTGGTAAAAATTTTCATTGGGGATATCCTCAACAAAGTTAGACGAGTCGTTCTCGTTTTGATTTACTTCATAATATGTTTCGTTTACCGGGTATTCCGGACATTCCGGATATTCCGCATCTTGCAGTTGCGCTTCCGCTGTTTCCTCGGAATGCAATTCCTCAAATACAAAATTAGGATTCTGACGAACTGGTTGGAAATGATTATAATTCGATGGTCTCAATGGGATATCTCTAGATCTGTAAGATAATCCGCTCATTGGCTGTGGTACGGCGTTTGTACGATTGATGTTAGAGTTATTTTGGCCGTTATAGTTGTTGAAATTGTGTTTATTTTGAGAATTTTGCACCCATTGTGGCCTTGGGAAATTAAACGGATTGTTATTGAATGCATTTTGACGGTTTTGACCAAAATTAAATTGATTGTTTCTGGGAAATTGAAATTGGCGATTTTGATTTAAAAATGGGTTGTTTTGCCGGTTTTGATATGAAAAATTATTAACTTGGCGATTTTGGTTCATAAACGGATTATTTTGCGAAAGAACATTTTTACCGAAATTATTTGGTTTGCTTTGAGGTGGATGCAACTGTTGTTGTTTGTTAAAATTAACGAACGAGTTGTAATTTGGACGATTATTTTGTAGATACATAATATTTTGCTCTTCTTTAATTAATTCAATTGCTGTTGGTAAATCGGCGGGCCTCATGGCTCGGATAGTAGAGCCTAGTGGCTCTCGCAAACCGGCTAAAAATGTTTTAAGGGTTTGCGAGGTAAAAAATTCGCGTTTACACAGTTTAACAGTTGGATCCACTTCATGTAAATTCACATAATTAATTATAGTATGTAAAAGATGCATGCAGCGGTCATAAAAATCTTGAGGAGAGCTATTGTCTTGACGAAGGTTTATTAAATCCCTGGTTAGTGAATTTTCATCGCGTTGATCGGAAAAATTTTGTAACAAAACACGCTTAATTTCCTGCCAAGTAGAGGCTCCATTGATGGTAACAACCTCCTCGGCCTTGCCTTTCAATTTTCCTAATAAAGAATAGAGAACCATTTGGCTCTGGAAGGCATTTGCCTGCTGGTCATCATAGTATTGCTGTAAAATAGCTTCTGATGTAGTAATAAATTTGTGTAATTGATTTGGACTACCATCGTAATCAGGAACGATGTTAATGGCGGCTCTAAATAAACCGATTTCCATTTTTCACAAATATAGAGTTTGTTTCAGTTTAACGTAAATTAATAAAATCACAAAAAGTAACAGTAGAGTCAGAAAAATTCGAACGATTCTGGTCTTTCTAACACAAAATACACAATAAAATAATTAATAAAATGTGGATGGGATAATGTAAGGAATCTGGCACTTACAGAACAATGAACTGCGGCTGCATTCTCAGCGATGTTAGCTCGTAGGTTTCAGACGAATTTCACAACTTTGATGGTCGAAAGAAGCGGATTTTTCGTCATCCACAAGACTGCGCCAATTATAACTTTCAGGTTTAAAATTAACTTTTTAAAAAGCTTATTATTAATTAAAAAGGACGAGTACCGATTTGGATGGATGCTCGATCACTTCTGTCGCCTGGGCTGCGAAGCTCTGGTGAGGTTTCCATTGGAGTCAGCATTTCTGTACTTCGCCGCCCGCTCTTCTTGCTGTGACGTCACGGTAGGTCCATACATAACACGCGCTTTTGAAGGGTTAGTGAATGTGACTACGGGATTGGCATGTACGAGGTGGCATAATTATTCACTGAAAAAGTGGTTGACTCTATCCTGATTCTATCCATAAAAATAAAGCAGGAAGGACATAGGGTATGGAAGGAATCACAACGGCATATAACAAGAAACATTGGTAACACATAAAAAAGGGAACATAAAACATTAATTATAAAAACTTTATTTATTAATAAAATCAGCAACAAAACTTATCAATCCACCATTAAGGCTGAAAGTTAATTACATTTGTTATTACGGATTACCAAAATGTGCAAGCTAAAATAAGCCTTGAGTTCCAAAGCATAATTATTCCTTAACTCTCTATATCTAATTTTGCTAATTTTTGGCTCACAAAAGATAAAGAATTGACGGTATTAGCTCCTGAAAGCGGTGTCGTTTGAAGCATTAGTGCCCTTAAGGAGAATACACTTTAAAAGTTGACGAGAATATTAGGCTTCTGCGAAAACTTTTGCTATTTTCAGCACCTTTTCGAGTAAAATCAAGAATAATGCGCCGAGACTTGGAGGTTGTTTAATATTTTCCATTTGCGATCTAAAAGTTTTGTCAATCTAATCTAAGTAGTTTGTATTAAGGGCTTTTGTTCGAAATTCCACGTATTTTTTGTTTGAGTGACCTTTAATTTGACCGTCCAAGCGGCTTATACAGGTACTAGCTTTTGGCCTGCGGCTTCACCCGCGTGAAATTTAGTTTGTCACATATCGTCATAAATTATAGCCTATGTTGCTTCTTCAAAGCAACATCCAGACATCCTGACATCCATACAAATGGCAATGCCAGATTTTGTATGGAAGGTGGCGTCTTGTTTTTTTTCGCGCGGCCATCGACCAAACTTTGTTTTTTGATTACAAAATAGTGTAATAAACAAAACTTACTATGACATGTAGATATACCTCTAAACTCAGTCTGAAGTTCTGAACTGAGTTACGAGCGTTAGAAGTTTGATGATTTACATACTAGATTTGCTTTTTGCACGCAAGTTTTGTAAGATATTGCAACAAAATAGGTATTCCGCTATTTTTTTATTGCGCTGATTCTAGCCTTTAATGGTTGGTATTGTTTGTTTACACATACAATGTCACTATTTTGTTGCAATTTCATACAAAACTTGCGCGCAAAAAGCAAATCTAGTATGAAAATCATCAAACTTCTAATGCTCGTAACTCAGTTCAGACTGAGTTTAGAGGTATACATGTCATAGTAAGTTTGGTTTATTACACTATTTTGTAATCAAAAAACAAAGTTTGGTCGATGGCCGCGCGAAAAAAAAAAGACGCCAATTTCCGGCATTGTCTTTTCAGACTGATCCGTCTAGTGGTTTGGGCTGTGCGTTGATAGATCACTATGTCAGTCAGTCAGTCACCTTTGAGTTATATACCTATTTATATTAACAAATCTCACGAAACCTGAGGCAATTCAAAATCAAGCAATGTTCCAATGAGTCTTTCCCTTAAGTCTTTCTTTCGTCTTAAATTACTAATTAGAGCGCCTTTTGAATGCCGAGCGGGTGAACCAAAGGGGTGGCAATCAGGCTGCGGTGTGAAACTTATAATTGATACGTATTTTTGGATTTTTGAAGGAATATTCCATTTTATTCATGCTCTGGGCAGTTGGGGGTAGTAGAAGGTTTAAAAATTTTCCTGTTCAATTTTCTTGGAGAACATCTTTTTGAAGCTTTTCTTTCACAGTGATTCAAATTAATTTAAGATTACGAATATATTTTACTTGTTAAATCCGACTACTTTATGGTCTTTCTTATACGTAGCAGTAGTAAAAAATGTAAGCTAAATATTATTAAGTACCCATTTATATCGTCAGTCCACCTAGTGGAGGGCCTGCCTACTACGTCTTCCGGCCCGTCGTCCCCACTCGAGAACTTTTCCGCCCCAACGGTCATCAGCCCTACAAGCTATGTGCCCCCCTAACCTGTTATTAGCTTTTTGAGAATTGTTTTGCTTATTTGTTTTTATGAACTTTCATATGGGAATTAATATTAATATAGGTATAATACCCATAATACCTCGTTCGTTTCAGCCGAATGACGTCCACTGTTGGACTAAGGCTTCCCCCAAGGATTTCCACAAAGACCGGTCCTGCGCCGCTCGCATCCAGGCACCTCCCGCGACCTTCACCAGATCATCGGTCTACCTAGTGGGAGGCCTGTTCACACTACGTCTTCACGTTTACCTACCCTACCCAGTCATTACCCAACAAATGTAAGTTTTAATGAAGAAAATTATAACTTAGTATTCATTCTCGTACATACAGAGACGTTACTTCGTCGCCTGAAGGCGGGTTTGGATGATTCGTCCTTAATGACAAAATTTAATCAGAGGGGAATTTCAAGTAAGTGAAGCGACGACATTTCCATACACTCTACATTTATTATGACATTAAATTAAGTCGCTACCTTTCAGTTGATTACAAATGCTGATTTACACGCTTACAGATAAAGATGATTGTGTAAAAATGTAGATAATGAAGTAATGAATAAAGCGTTATTATTTATTATTATTAAAAAGTAACTTTATACATTCTTGTATTATTAAAAATATAGCTACTACTAGCTTTTGCCCGCAGCTTCACCCGCGTGAAAGTTTTTTCACAGATCATCATAAATTAAAGCCTATATGTTATTCTGGGTTATAAACAATAATACTGTAATTCATCAAAATCCGTTCAATAGTTATTGCGTGAAAGAGTAACAACTATCCAAACATCCAGACATCCAAACTTTCGCATTTATAATATTAGTAGGACTATAAAACATACGGGCCTTAAGGGTATACTTAACAATGATAATATATACGTAGAATACTGTAACTTTCAAAAGTTGAAAGATGATAAGTGTTACATAAATAACTAGACCTCTACTGTGGGATTTGTATTACCCTGCTTTAATAGTTACACTAAATTTGCTTTAAAATTACATTGCTACAAAATAATTACAGGCGTTTGTTATAATTTAAAAAATAACAAAAATTATTTTGAAGATTTAAAAAATTAAACATAGTAAATAAATTGATTGAGAGTCTCTAAAGGGTATTTCTCATCGCCACGGTTCTCATCGTCACCTTCGTGGCAAATTTTATTTCTAACTTATTTCAACTTTTTGTAAACAAAAATTGTAGCGCTTGATGTGAAGAGTGTATTCTCAGTAAATCAGTCAAATAGCAAGTCTCGTTTGGAAGCTTTAACGTTTTGAATTTTTTGATGCCACGAAAGTGATTCTGTACTTCACAGCAATATTTTTTTCAAACTTTACTACTTAACAACTTTACTACTTAAGTGTTTATAAAACATATATTTTGTCTTATTTTCATAGATAAATAGCAATAACATAATATAAATATGTACCTACTTAAATACAAGATAAAATTTTACCGATAACGTCACCTACTAAGTTACAAGATTCTACGCAATTGGTTTTAAGGGTGATACTGAAATGCTAAAGAAGCAAAAAAAGGATATCAGTACCTCAATAAAAAAGAACTCTAACTGATTATTAGTCCCTCAACAAAAATATTTTTTTTTATTGAGGCCAGAGGGCCTTGTATTTTTGTTGTACAACTTTTAACTCAAACCTCAGATTAAATTTATCTTACAAACAGATACATAGTCACATATACAGACATACATACAGTCATACAGACATACATACAGTCATACAGACAGACAAACAACAAAAATACGAGGCCCTTATTTTTTTATTGATGTAGTGAATTCTACTTACCACGTATAATTTATTAGTTATTAAAATATTGTAAAAACATAAACACCAGTCACTATATTTTAAAATAAACCAAAGCAAGAAATCACTTTCGTGGCCTAAAATCACCTTCGTGTATAAAACACCACGAAGGTGATGCCACGAAGGTGACGAAAATTTTAGTTTTTTACGAATTATCCTTAAATTTGAATTTAACGGTTCAAGTTGAATACTACACAAATAAGTCTAACATGTTAAGTTTTCAATGGCCTAAGTTTCAATTAAATTGTTTAAATTTTAGAGGTAGAAAATATTGTTCAAGCAAGCGACGGTATTTCTGTGGATAATCACAAAAAGTTACGTATTTTTTTAGCGGAGCGACGATCGACCTATCTCACCTCCGCAATGGCCGGAGGGCGACTGACGTTAACCGAATAGAACGCTGTGGTTGGTTGCTGGTGTTCGGTTTAACGGCAATCTTGTATTATTACTCAAAATTTTAGGTACCTAAAATCGTGTGACCAACGTATTTCGCTTTGTCAATTCGAAATAATTATAAGAAGACATTTTTTTGACTATTGTGTGGAAAGTATATTTAATAACGATGATTTTAGTATATGCTACACACAAATTGAATGAAAATTGTGGATGCAGTAACCAAATGTTTCATTGCAACCGAAGGTGTGACACGATGAGAACGCGAAAAATGACCCCGTTTTTTATCGTTTCATGAGATGTTTTCGTATTATTTTTGCTTCTATTACGATAAAATTTATTTTGTATGTAGCTAAATAGATATTTTATCATCTGATTTCAAAGTTATTGTTCTAACTTATACCGTTTATGAACTATTATCGAGTGACCATCAAATTTGAGTGTAAATGAGAAGTACCCTAAAATAGGACTCTCCCCCATCCATGGACTTTTCGTAAATGATGTAGTGATAAGAATATCGCAGTGGTAAGGCGTGTCGTGAACGGCGAATATGGTCGCTCCTATGAATAATGGACTAAGTAACCGGAATGTTGCTAGGAGTCTGGTAATAATGCGGGGTTTCATTCAACGTGGTCGCTCCTATAACTCCGCCAGCAGCCACCAGCAGCAACCGCCGTCTCCTATGATGCCTCAGCAGCGAGGGCACACTGGCGAAGCTTCGTTCCCCACGCCGAGCGTAGCCCAAAGCCAGCCGGCCGTCGGGGCGCCGGCGCACACCCACGTTGTGAACTGCGTTCGCGCATGACACGGTTAGCGTGTACGCGTGGTTGGGCTGAAAAAACAAAGAAGCTTCATTAGTTAATTCTTCCACTGTGTAGTACAGCGCAGGAGAACCAAAGTGACCGACATAGCCTGCAGAATTGGTAAAATTAAGTGGGAGTGGACGGGGCATATAGCTCGCAGAGCCAATGGCCTCTGGGGCAAAAGTTCTCGAGTGGCACCACGAGCCGAAAGACGTTGAGTGGACAAGCCCCCCACTAGGTGGACCGACGATCTGGTGAAGGTTGCGGGAGGTGCCTATTTGCGAGTGGTGAAGGATCGGTCGTTGTGGAAACCCTTGGGGGAGGCCTTTTCCAGCAGTGAACGTCATTTGGCTGAAACGAGGTAGTACAACGGGACTTCTCCCACCTCTCGTTCCCACCGCTGCAACTCCTGTGTAGCGGGGCTCTACAGCTTGGCCGCCAATAAGAACCCAACCAGTAGGTACAATTAACATTTGTTCCGAGAATAAGTTAAACTGTCTTTAGACCCGGTAAGTTAAACCATATTCGGGGAAATTCAACATCGGATCGGAGCTAAGTGTATTAGTGTGATTAAAGAAACTATTTACTCTCAGAATTGTATTCACAAAATTATAGTACGTATTATTCTTTGCCCTAGTCGCAATCTTTATTTTTTCCCTAGTCCGACATTCTCTCGCACAAATAGTACAGTAATAAGTTTGCTCACTCGACAAACCCTAAAAGCCTCACGACACCCTGTTTTATTTCTCCTGGCAACAATATTATTTTATCATCCCATCCGACATACTTGCGCAAACTTAATAATGCTGGCTACAGTAAAAACATGCGTTTTCGTTCCTTTATACTTTTATTTGCTATGGTGGACACAATGCGAATGTATTCAGAAACTTTTAACTAGACGTATAGCTTCAAAACAGATATTTCCAAGGTAAAGTTTATTATGCAGTAAAAAAGCACTAAAATTTTACACATTCAATCTTTTATCCCATACCTACTTATTTTCATCCCTTCAAGTTTTGAGACAAAAGAAAACCTAATTTCGTTCTCGTAAGTCTAAATAAAACGTTTTAATGAGATACTGGTATCTCATTAAAACGTTTTATTTAGATGAAAATAAAAGTAGTTAAAAATAATAGGTAGTTGGCAGTATTAAGAAATGGATGAAGGATTTCATTATTCCATATTAAAAATGGAATGGGTGAAGAAACATAGGAAAAAAGAAGTTGAGTTGACATCACATCATGTCACCTAACTACACAAAAATGCCTTTTTGTCCAGCTTTTTCTGCCGGTCTGTACTTACAATCAAATATCACACGAAAATATCTCTTCTCGCTCATCTTTGCAGTATTCTGAGCCTCCCTACGTTATGTCCCTGCCCATTCTGCGCCACTAACAATATGCCTACACGGGCAGGTACACATTAGGGAAATTACTACTTCCACAACGTTCACATATCTGCTACTTCCATCTTATTTTATCGCGTGCCGTGAGTAAGCAACGGAGTGTGTGACGTCCGCCATATTGTATTGTATCATTCAACGTAAAACTATGTGTACCTAGCTGAATTGGCACATTCTCTGCTATACGGTAAAATAGAAGTTACGTCAACCTCGGCCATACCCTCTATGTGGTTTTGATCTACTATTCAGCATATTACCAGACTTTGAAGAAGAATTTTATAAGTTAAAATTTTTAACTGTTTACTAACGCCCTGTATTATAGAACGTTTTAAGCTGTCAGCTATAGCTGCGCTACCTCAAGTGCAAAACACATTGAGAACATTTCGACGGGAATTTTGTAATATTTGAAGTTGCTATATGAGTACTAACAATCATCAGAAAAATTCGATGATCATAATCAGAAATTCATATTAAATTATGTTCGCCTGAGAACTGAGGCGTTGAAGTGATTTGATACAACAAAACAAAATCACTTCTCGCAAATCCACTACCGGATCGTTTACTCTCTGTGCATTCGCCGCTTTATTCCGTAAATCAAAAAGAACATACCTGACTTGAAGGTCTTAATATAAACGTCCCGTCGGGCTGACCCCTCAGCAAGTTCTCCGCTTCAGTCCGCTCCACGTTCATGTAGTAAGGCTCGTTCTCCACCGGCACCGGAAGCGGCCGATCCGCCATGTTGTGCTTCTCCGCTCGCACTTCCGTTTTCTCCAGCGGATTATTCTTGTCGTCCTCATGTTCGGATTCGTCGGATTGATTCGCTTCGCTCGTTTCTGGGGATTTATAAGTAATTAGTTATGCGGGGCGGATCTGAATATGGATCGGGCTCGAAGGACTAATGACGGTAATAAGTATGGATTAAGAAATACGAAATGGAGTGTCTAATTTGAGATGATATTATTTTGTGTAAGATAAGAAAATTCTGTAGAGGGTATCTTTAGGTTAATCCGTTTAAACAAAAAGTTTAAAAAGTTATTAAATTGAGGTTGCAGTTTTTATATCTTCCTAATATAAGTTACGTAGATATGTAGGTACGTTTGAGAATACTCATGTAGCAAAAACCCCTGGTAGGTACTTAATGTACAAATTGTATGTACTCGTACCTATGTAAGTTAACGTTTGTTATTAGCAATAAATAAACTTATCTTTTTACCTAAGTTAATGTTTTTAGACGAGACTGCTGGTTATTGAACAGAGAAACAATGAAAAATGTTGCATAAACCTGAAAAAAACAAACTGTTTTCACATGTACGAAGTTCCGGGCACAGCTAGTCGTCTCATAATACAGGCTTATGTTTACATGAGACTATTCCCACTTCTCGTTCCCACCGCTGCAACTACTGTGTAGCCAGGATCTACAGCTTGACCGCCAATAAAAACCCAACCAGTGAAGGTCAAGTTTATCCTGGAGGAAAGTTTAACTGTCATTGAACCCGCAACGAAATTAATCAGAAGAACATAGGAGGAGTTCGAAGTTAAGGTTTCAGGTCTGTTTGTCAAACATGACGTCTCACCTGTGACGACATCGGTGAAGCAGTGTAGCGTGTGGTAGACGGAGTCCACCAGGCTGTCTCCGACCCTGGCGACCAGGTTGAACACCAGGGGAACGCTCACTCGTAACCACCAGCACATCATCAGGTGCTTACGGTCACATTTTATGGAAACACATGTTTCTGTTTTGTTTAGTTTTTACACTAAGTATTTGCATTCATAAGTACCTAAGTTTGTATTTTTCCAGTCTAGTCACCAATACTTCTCTGATATCATTGTTAACTCGATTTCCTTTATTCTTTATGTGTCCGTTTTATGGCGTTACCGCCAAAATTGAGCCATTTCAAGTTTTTATAGCAAAATTACTCAAACAGCACAAATCAAGCGGTTTTATCGCTAAAACGATCACTTTAGGAAGTATACCTACTTAGTAAGAGAAAAAATAGGCTATCATTTAGTGTTTGTAATTACTTCTAAGACATTAATTACCACTAAATAGGCATTGTTATTGTAGTTTAAGCATTTCAAAACAAATTACATACATTTAAGTACAGTTTTTAATGTAACTTTGAGACCCGAGATTAAATTACGTTTGGCTACGTAAAATCGTCAAAAATTAAACTACTGACAACTGCGTAAACCATCGAAAGCTCTGCAAATAGAGAATGACTCATTTTCTATTTAGTCTTCTGACAATATATCAAAGTATGAATTTTAAATGACCCAAAGCATCTAAAACAGCAGTTCCCAAACTTATTTTGTCTACTGCCCACTTTGAGAATAAATTCTTTTGAGCGCCCCCATTAAATTTTCAAGAGTCAAATGCTCAGTCGGTGTCTAAGAGACCTCCTAAGTAGATGAAATTACAAATGGCCTACCAAGCCTCTACACAATGCCCCGATTTTTTTCCGGGGTCTCTTACCGCCTTTAAGCCTGCAGCGCCCACAAGGGGGCGTTATCGCCCACTTTGGTAAAGACTGATCTAAAAGTACATAAACTGAACAGATGACTCATGACTCTGACTCAACCGAGACTTTACCAATTAAACCAATTATAATCTGTCTTGTTAATAATGATTGACTCTTATTATTCGCACTAGATATGGTCATACTTTTATTATTTTATTCACTTCACAATAACAATGCAGTCCATAAAGAACTATAAAGGAATAAGGATCTTCTCGAGGTGAATTTTTAATCTATACTTATAATAAATCTATAGAGAGGTCAATTCTGTACATGAAATATATTTTCAAAATAACTATCAGGGGGTGATTAGTGATCGATACTGATGCCAAAAATGCAATCAGTAAAATTTTTGTCTGTGTGTCTGTCTGTCTGTCTGTCTGTCTGTCTGTCTGTCTGTATGTTCCTTATAGAAACAAAAACTACTCGACGGATTTTAACGAAACTTGGTACAATTATTCTTCATACTCCTAGGCAGGTTATAGGATACTTAAGAATACCCACGGGAACGGGAATTAGCGGGAAAATCCTTTTGTATGAAAAATCTAAACCGCTTAAGTTAGACGCTTGAAATTTGGCATGCAGGTACCTTAGTAAATTTAAAGCTTAGTTACAACAGGATATTGCAAAATTCCCACGGGAACGGGAGTTAGCGGGAAAAAACATTTGTATGAAAAAATCTAAACCGCGTAATATAGACGCTTGAAATTTGGCATGCAGGTACCTTAGTAAACTTAAAGCTTAGTTACAACAGGATTTTGCAAAATTCCCACCGGAACGGGAGTTAGCGGGAAAAAAATTGTATGAAAAAATCTAAACCGCGTAAGATACATAGATGAAGGGGGTAAAACGGGATCCACGCGTACGAAGTCGCGGGCGGCCGCTAGTAATTAATAAATATTATAATTCAAAAATATTGTGCAGATTTATTTTGCAAATTCTGTTTTTGATCGCATCAACTTTCATTTGTCAAAATAAAACTACGAATGTCTCTTATAAGGTAGCTATAGGCGGGCAGTGCAAGACCGTTCATTGTGGAAAACCTTAGGGGAGGCCTTTGTCCAGCATTGGATGTCATTCGGCTGAAACGAACGAACGAACGAACGATATGGCCTTAAAATGGTTTTCTCTCTTTAAATATAATTTTTTAATTAAGAGCAGAGATTCCATAGATTTCGTCACCCAAAATCATAAACAGTCGATTATAGTTAACGGTTGTCTAGACTATAGTGACTCTTGCTTAAAACTAGAGGTCGCCACAAATTCCCAAGCTAGTTTAGAAACAACAAGTTCCAAGAATTAAACGTAATATTTGAGCTAATCCCTAGTGTTATCACAGTCAATAAATACAGTTAAATCGATCACGAAAGTTGTACTTTAACAACCAATCTTAGAAAATACACAAACTTATATTTTAACCAAAATAAGCTCTGTCCAATATATTTTAATCTATCAGTAAAGCTCAAAGTCTAGCCTACTTGTGGATTCAATCGTAAAACGAATAACAAACACTAAACTAAAACCGATCTCAAGAGTTTTAAATTTCACAATTTATTTCTCACTGTTTGTCTTTAATACACTGAAACTCAATTTCATATCGAAATTCAATCACTGATTTTCACTGAAACTCAAAAGTTCAAGTAAGTCACCTTGGCTGTGATTTTAAGCGGCTTAAAAAAAGAGGTTCTCTAATCGACTGTTTGTTTTTCTTATAACTGATTATGTATTATTGAAATTTATAAAGTACACGTTCGTGTATGGTGTGAAACTACAAGGAATGAGGCGTATTCCATACTGTTGTTGTTATTTTTTTTACTACTCTTTACTTACTATTCTTTATTAGGTAGTGATGTCCATTGGGTACATCGATGACATTAATTATGTAAGCAGTGTGTTTGCTTATGAATTTCACAAAATTGTAAATGTTTAGACCTAATGAGAAATAAAGATTCTTTATAGTTATTTTAACTTTTCCAGGAATCTAAGTAAAACATTAGTGCAAAGAACACTTGGTACTGTTGCGAATAACTCTTGAAATCTGAATCCAAGGTGTGAAAATACCCTCAGGACCCTCACCCTTACAAATAATTAAATACATAACTTCACCATAAATCACAATAGACAACTATGCTAGAGATGTAGAAGTCATTGGTAATAGCATCGCTATTATGTTTTTTTTATCGATAACTTCCCGCCCCTACACACGTGGCGAGCACATGTGGCCGCCCGGCGCTTTGACAAAAAGAATCTAACTTATGAGAAAGTAACTCTTTCAAAAAGAAAATAAACATGTACTTTTTTATTCTTCCGTTCTTTCAGTTCCTTTACATTAATTGTAATTCGATTAGCCTTTATTGCCTCTCAGGCTAAAGTCAATTGCAAATTGCGTGTAGTAGTAACCTATTACGTATACTTTAATGGATAAAGATTTTAAAGTTTGGAATTTGATCTAGAATATTCAATTTGCTAAGACGTCTCACAGCATAAATTAGGGAACCATCAATCTTAAAGTTCTAATCACATACCATGTGTCTGTCATTATAAACTTACATTTTGTATTAGGTACCGAGTGTTGGAAAATTTTACCTACTTATTTAGCTCGTTTTAGGGTTCCGTTGATTAGAATCTCTACTCATACTTGTGTAAGTGAAGTGATTTAGATCTGTAGGAGAAAGAGGCATATACAATACATAGCGAGACGGATTGAAAGATAAAGAACCTTTAGTATGCGAAACCGACTCGCACTTGACCGGCTTTTTAGAAAAGACTAGCTTTCCGCCCGCGGCTTCACCGTCGTGGAATTTTGTCTGTCACAGAAAAACATTATCGCGCGCGTCCCTGTTTCAAAAACCGGGATAAAAACTATCCTACGTCCTTTCCCGGGACTCAAACTATCTCTATGCCAAATATCATCAAAATCGGTTCAGTGGTTTAGGCCAAGACAGACAGACAGAGTTACTTTCGCATTTATAATATTAATATAGAAGTATAGATTGTTTATATTGATGTCGATTCATCCAGCTGTATCCATCTCTGTCACTCGCCCGGGGACGAATTATTTGACATGAATTTATTTATGTTGACTCAAGCAAATTGCTCAGTCGACTCGAGCCGAAAGTTCCCTTTCAAACAAAGGGCTTAATGCAAATTACTTGTTATAGTGAGATCCCTTTAATTTATTTGTCTCTTCAATTCAGCAGTAAAAGTTAAAATACAGACCTATAAAAAAGTTTCTGTAGTTAAATAAAAAATAAACTGATTAAAACAGAGCACTGCTTCGCATTCATGTATAATTTATATTATTTTAACAAAGATTTTCAATGTATGCTTCACGCCACAAAAAAACATTATCGTAAAATTTCGCGGAAGGGTTTTAAGTGTCCTTCTCGGTAACCGATGCTAGTCCACTGCCCGCGGGCCGACCGCAAACCACTGTGCACAGAGTGTCCGTTGTAGTGCTGCGCTAATGTCGACATTTTGAATTTCGAATGTCGATAGTTTTGAAGAGACAACGGCCCAATGTTATCGGTGACGGACTGGCCGAATAGAGATCTGAGGAACCCAAGGTTGAACCTTGCCGACACAGCTCAATAATAGCTGAATCCAATCGTGACACAAACCACGAGGGTTACGGCACTATTAGTAATTTGTATCTATAAATAATAAGCTTGTTGACCTTCTCTTAAATACTAAAATTAAGTAATGTAGCGATGCCTGACAGGATCGGGCCGTAACTGTAAATTTTATAGTTGATTAAAGCGCGACCATTGAAATCAAAATCAAAAATCAAAATCAAAAATATTTATTCAGTTTAGACCACAAGTGGCACTTATGAACGTCAATAGAAAATAATAAAAAAAGAAAAGGTAGCCCTTATGGGGCACTTTACATGTCTCCTTATCTTTTGGGCCCTACCAGCGCTTCGAGACAAACATATGGCAAGTGCTGAGAAGAAACGCCGGAACAAACTCAGTCACCACTTATTGCCAGGAATTAACTAACGGTAAGAATAGTCAAATTTAAGTACATCAAATATGTGCAGACTGAACTGACCACGCTGAGAGAATCCTGCCATGTTCCTGGCATCTGTCAGAAACATATTATTGCAAAATTTCACGCATTAAATCTACTTCATAAATACCAATTTTGCACAAATAAATTGACCAAGCTGTGTGTACTTAATGATAAGTATTGTGCAATATAAATTAAACAAGCGTTTGTTGACTAGTACCTGTGTAGATCATTATTTATCGATACGCTACTTATAGAATTGGCATCACTAGACCATTCCATTATGTGGGAAATACTTTCCCACCAGCTTGTATGAACTGTTAAGTAATTCTGTGAATATTGTTACCGATCCTGATCACGAGTGTAATGTTTATTTAATTATTATTAGATACCTAAGTTTATTTATTTACGTTGTTGGTTTTGATAGAGGCTTAGTGTTTTGTATGTCTACTGGACTCAAAGCTCGTTCAAAGTTTTGTGTATTTAATGATAAAGTTACCAGCACTTTCATTTTATTTTCATTTACAGCTGTAAATAAATATTGAGCAGTGTCTTATCATTGAAATAAATGAAACGAATTGAGGACTTCATCCCAATTTCTAATTATTTGATCTAGCCAGATTATCATTTTGAAAGTAGATACTCTAAAATCAATATTTTCACAAAGGAATGGTGAGTGAATATATAGGTACTTACTTATTTTTTGTAAGCACCTAATCTAATATAATATTGCAACGAGTCGTAAAATGAGCGCTGTCCTACGGGTTCGTCACGTGACTTATTGGCTCGCTAATTTCATTTCTCCGAAATGAGTGCCTCACACCGAACTGTAACGACAACCAGAAGTACGCTGAATGAGGGTTTTCGCGATTGAAAAATCCGCCAGATGGCAATACGTAGACGCGAGGTCCAAATGCTGCATGATTGGTTATTTTTGACATGACATTGACAGATATGTCAAAATCCACCAATCACGCAGCATTTGGACCTCGCGTCTACGTATTGCCATCTGGCGAATTTTTCAATCGCGAAAACCCTCATTGCCATAATGTTTCCTTTTTCGGTGGAAACTGCAGACTTATTGATCTCTATTTCATTGTTTACTTATTTCAGCCACATAACCTCCACTGCTGAACATAGGCCTCCTCTAATGATTTTCACATCGCCCGGTTGGTAGCGGCCTGCATCCAGCGCCTTCCTGCTACCTTTTACCTTTACTTATTTATTCTCATTAATTCCAAGACCGTGGATTTTTTTACATTTATATTAGACTTACTCACTATTTCTGGTAAAGGAACTCTTAGCGTATATTATAAATTATGGTAAACTCTTGTTGCTTATCATACATACATTTTTCTCCAACGGAGTGACTGGAGACTGCTGACTGTGCAGTACAATACCTAAGCTTAACCTAAGATCTTTCTATTGTCTAAGCAAGTCAAGTCAAATCACGAAATTATGTAGATCCAAAAACAAGCTATTGCACTCCTCAATTCAGCCAGTAACGTCGAAATTGAAAAGTCTAGACAAACATAAATCATTTCAGACACAACAAATCATACAAGTAAATAATTCTAAAAATGTACAAGCACCCACGCCAATAGCACCGTCCTACGTCATAAAGTTATATCACATTTGTTGGAAACTTAATCCGAGAGCGTATTTCACTTTCGCTGAAGTTTTATTGGCTTCACAAAAGCTCGCATTACTTTTACCGTGATAACTTCTTTCCAAATATTACACGTCAAAACAAGTTAAATATGCTAATACTCGTACTTGCAAGTGACTTTGCAAAATGATGTACCTAGTAGACTTATAAAAATAGAACGATATTTTTATTACAAAATATGGTTATCTTTAAGTGTATCTAAAACTCTATGCTCTATTATACTTAGGGCTGATTTTTAATCGTTAAATAACTTTTAAATGAAGTATAAGTTTGGCACATTGACAGTTTTAGTATGGGAAAAAAAATATCAGTTGAAAAATCATCCCTTACTGTATTATTTTTAATATTTTTTAGGAATTTAGTGGCAATTGTGGTAGCTTTTAGAAAAAAATGTATGCGGTTTTGACTTTTCAAATTAATTAATTAAAATCAGTAATTGTCGGGCCTATCAATCACGACAGATGCCATACTTTGGCTCATGAATCGTCTGCAGGTACATAGTCTGATCCCTAAAATAAATTCATACGGAACACCATTCTTCCTGAAAAACTATAAACCAATCAACAGTATCTCTGACCGTCGGTATCGAAGGAAAGTTAAAAGAATCTTCAAACAAGGTTCGTCGATAAAACTAACACTAAAACTTCCCCCGAGTCTATTCCGCTGGTTTTACCCAGCTACTGAAATTCTACGAACTTTTAAAGACTTTTACACCTTTTTTATTAGGACTGTGATACCCTATTCAGGGGTGTTCGCGAGTTGCGGTTTGCTACTTTATATAGAGGATGTAGAGTTTTATAACTTGTGCATTAGATAAGTTTTAAGGAATTGACGAGTACTGTACTTGTAGTACTGCGCTGCCTGCATCCAGGCTCTTATTTATTTATTTATTTAAAACTTATATGCACATAGACCGGTGTACATAAGGCGGACTTAATGCCTTTCGGCATTTTCTGCCAGTCAACCTTAGGGCCAAACTGAGAATAAAGTAGGCGGTATAGAATAATTACGAATTTAGAAAAAAATATAATTACATAAATAACATATGAATACATACATAGACACATACATATATAATAATAGGATGGATGACAAAGGGAGACAAAAAAAAGAGAGAAGGAAAAAAAATGGGAAAAAAAGGAGGTTGAACAGAAATTATGAAGATGAAACACCAGCGAGATAATGTTTGCGCACATGGAATTTAAAGGTGGACTTGCTGGGAGCCTGCCTGACGTTTTCAGGGAGACCGTTCCAAAGACGAATGGAATGTAGAAGAAAAGAGTTGGAAAGAAAACCAGTACGATGAGAAGGAGTGGAAAGAAGAAGCGTATTAGAGGAACGTAGTTGACGAGAGTGAGTCGAACTGAGGAGCGTATATTGGGATTTTAGGTAAGAAGGAGAATTTGGATTGTTTAAGATTGAAAAAAGTGTTAGAAGGATTCTGACTTTTCGTCGAAAAGGTATAGGTAACCATTGAAGCTTAGACCGGAATGAGGAAATGTGGTCATATTTGCGCAAGCAGAATATAAACCGGATACAGTTGTTGAGGAGCCGGTCTAGCTTATTGACATGAATTTGGTTTAGGTCAGGATAACATACATCAGCATAATCTATGACCGGAAGAATAAGGGTATGGACAAGGGAGATTTTGGTCTTAATTGGAAGGAAGTATTTCAGTCTGCAAAGGGAACGCAATGTGGCGATGACCCTCCGACTCCCGTGACCTTCACCAGATCGTCGATCCACCTAGTAGGAGGACTGCCCACGCTACGTCTTCCAGCTCGTGGTCGCCACTCGAGAACTTTTCTGCCCCAACGTTCCTTTATGGAAAACCTTGGGGGAGGCCTGCAGTGGACGTCATTTGTCTGACTGAAACGACGACGACGACGACATACTCGTAGTTGAGTTATAAACATCTTTTGGGACCTTTCTAAGAGTGTAATGCCCGTTTTCACCATCAATCCTTAATTTTTAAGTGACCCCTATGAAAACAAAATTCCTGTTATGTGTTACCATAAGGGTCACTTAATTAGGGAATGATGGTGAAAACGGGCATAATATGTCTATTTATTGTTGTCTATGTATTGCACAGGGCCAGTCGTTTTTGAAATCTGTGAAGAGGCGTTCGTTCAATAAATTGCCGTCCTTTGATTGAAAAAGACAAAATATTCCTGAATTTCAATAGCAATCGCTTAAAAATCATTTATTATTAGCTGAAACCACCGATTTGATTAACGATAATCCTCTTGTAATACCTAAACATATTTTGATGATAATATTAGTCGATCGGATTCGGTGTAAGCGTGTGCCACGTCAAGGCACATCGGGAATTATGTCGAACGGGATTATTCGTTATTATCGGCTCGCACACACGCGTAGGCGGCCATTATTTAACGCGATGTATTCGCGATAAATGCGATTCATTAGCCGTATCACTCACTGATGAATACCTAAAGTAATTATGCTCGTTAACGTCGATGGTGCTTGGGGGACAGTGGCGAAGCGCTGACTATGTGATTTTATTGAGAGTACTAGTATTAGCAACTTGTGCACAAAAAACATTAATGCTCTTATTCTCCCATTAATGGCTTCAGCTAAGCTAAATACAATAATTATAATATGATAAGAGTAGGTTTGCCAGAATAGTCCAGCGGTCGACTTGGAGCAAAATTGACACGTGCATTTTAACCCTTTATATCGTATATTGACTAAACTATTACATACGTGTCTTCTAACTCACCTTAACTTTTGACAAGGTAATTTGTGTGAAATAAATTGTATACCAACAAATATTTTTCTTATAATACGAGTAGTGAGTACTGTCTATAAATAAAATACGATTTTCTCAAAAAGGCAGGGCGACACATCAACAGCTCTTCTGGTGTAGCTAAAGTCAATAGGAATAGACCACTTACTTACCATCACGTAACCACAGCCAGTCTCCTAGTCTATGCATAGAACAGGTACCAACCTCGTCTAAAGCCGAAGCGCGTGTCGAATATGCTCATGATGTACCCGAGCAGCGAGTCGTCCCTCTGGGGCGCCACGTCGCAATACTCTTTGCTGAGCTGCACCGGCTCCAAATAGTCTTCTACTGGGAGCTTGCCCTGGAAACAGTTTATAATCAAGTGATTTCTAAAATGATCAAAATTCTGAACAGCCAATTTCAAATATTTGAAAAGCCTCCACCAATATGAAAACAATTATTAAGAGCAACACAAAATAAGGATAAATATTTTTATATCACTTAACTAATATTATTTTCTGCACACCAAACTAGATCTTTGTAAACTTATACTCTATCCAATAATTTCTGAGATATATTAGGTAAGTGCGATTACAGGCGAATATGGAGGCTGAGTAAATGATCATACTATGGTGCTGTTCCAAATTTTAACGATAGGATTCAAAAGAAAAGGTAAAAGGATAGAAAAGAAAGAAAAGTATACACGATGGAAATATCCTTAAAATCACGGACACTGTTCATAACTACGTATGTTACTAAAGAAAGGGTAAAGACATAGTGTTCAATTCACTTAATTACTTACTTGTTTGTTGTCCTTATCATCTATTTCACTGAGCGGTTTGACGTGCACTGAATCGTACATATTGGAAATGCTTTCAGCATTTTCATACACGTTGGCTTCTCTTTCTTTTTCTACTACTTCAGCTTTAGCAACTCCTTCTGTTATTTCAGGCTTCTTAGAAAAGGGCATTTTGAAGGATTGAAATAGTTCTTGCAATTTGACCAGGCATGGTTTTACATTGCTGGCTTGATTCAGAGGGTTCGTTTTATTCTTTTCAACAGTAGTCACTTCATTATAGCATAAGTCTTCATAGAAATGGTCTTCTGGTAATTTCGCACTCAATTCTTCAGGTGTTTGCAACGATTTATATTTGGTTCTCGTATCTTGTTTTCTGTACGTCTTCTGGATGTAATACCTAGTGTTACTTTTGACTGAATAGTATCCTCTGTCCTCCACGTTTTCTTGTCTTGAAAATATTGAGAGCAAATCAAAGTTTGGGTATTCGTAAGAGCTCAATCTGAAGAATTTTCTAGGTTTTCTGGTGCCATCCATCGGGACATAGGATGGAACGGTTTTATCTGTTTTTCTCTGCTGATTTCTGTATAGAAAACTCTTTGCAGGTACTATCTTCTTAAGTAACTCTTCAACGTTTGTAAAATTTGCTGTCGTCTCTGTTTTGACTTTTTTAACAGTTTGATACTGACTTTCGATGGAAGCCACTGAAGTAGCAGCGTCCATTTCTCTCCTATCTTTTGTGACATTAATTCCACCAAGATACTTTTCAGGATTGAGTTTGAAATTTTCAATGAATAATATGAATTTCTTCGCGTTTACTTTGGGCTGCCATAATTTAACAATTCCCTCAGTGACATCCTGTGAATTACAACGTAAATAAATTTTCGTTTCGGCTAAATATTCAGAAAGTTTGGGTTTGTGTTGGCAGTGCAAATTGAGTTTTATGTTTGAGATCGTAAGGTGTTTTTTAGATAAAGCTGAGAGTTGATTCTTGGCAAACTAATGGGTTAAATTAAAAAAGTTTGTTTGTCGGTCCGTTCTAAGTAGTTTTATTGAGAGTCGCGGGGAACTAGCGACTAGTTATTAGTTTGATGTAAAGGTGTAACAAGCCGGTTAACTTAACTTTTTCGCTTAAGGTAAACTTTAACTGTTACTTAAAAGTGGACCTGAAGCGGAGAACTTAAGCTATCCTAGTACTTAGTTGCAACAATCTTGAAATGGTTACGGTGGTACACAGTTACTTAAATTATATGCTACTTTTTCAGGGGTATGTTAGTGTGAAGGATAGGCCTGTTTACTAGACGTCTTTAAGCCTTTAACGAGCATAACAAGTCCAAATTTTTCATTGTTTTTGGACTTAAGGGAATAAAGTTCAAAATATGGTGGAAATTATATTTACACTGTGAAATCAAGCAATGCATTAAAACACTGTGTAGCTGTAGACATATCTCTGAAAGCACATTATGTGCTAGCTTATAATGTAATCAAAGCTCTTTCTATCACAACATTGGTGTGATATATTCCAAATTTATATGAAGCAACTCAAGTGGAAGTATCCATCAAAACTGGGATCAAAGTGTGAAATAGTTCTGTGTGTGGAACGGTGAACGAGCAGAGAGTAGAAAGTTGTCAACTTTACAGCTTACGACATAATTATCAAGCTTTTGCTTTTTCTTCGCGTGCCAATTTTATAAAATATCGGACGAAAAATATGTATATTTTTGCAACGTAATCAGATATTAAGAATTATGCCTGAGTAAATTGCCCTGTTAGTAGCGGTCTGCATTCAGCGCCTGTCTACTACCTTTTTGAGGTCGTCAGTCCACCTTGTGGGTGGACGTCACACGCTGCGTTTTCCGACAGCTACCTACCGGGCAATATGAAAATCATTGGGGAAGGCTTATGTTCGGTAGTGGACGTCCTATGGCTTTTTTTAAAGATTATTAGCAATTTGTATTGCACTAATTACTAATAGTCCCGTTAGCCCCTCGTGGTAAGCTAAATAAGCTTGTGTTACCCGCGTTCCTCGGATCTCGAGTCGGCCAGTCCGACCACTTCACCGTTGATTGAGGTATTGTGGCCATAAATGGTGATAATGATGTATTACTTCTGCGCTGTTTCCGAGCACCTGCATGAAGTTATAACGACGGGTCGGCTGCTCTTGTGAAATTTTATCGCCATCGTCGGGTCAATCCGGCGCTAACAAGTACCGGGCTTTGTCTAACTCCAAACTAACTCGCACGAGTCGCGGGCGAGTGTCCTAACAAAATATACTACTGGGAGGCGCATTTGTGTAGTTTGAAAATACGTACCTAGTTTCGATTTGCTTGCAAATTCGTAATGTAACAATTATATACAAAAAAAAAAAATTTAAAGCACAAATGTAGCCCATAATTAATTGTCAGTATGAAGGTTGATTTTAATCACACTCAATCATCGATTTGGTTAATTACAGAGTGCCAGTGTGGGTGGTATAAGTGGTAGGAAAATAACAGTGAAGCACATACTCGTAATATAAGGATATAAATGATTGCTCTGACAAATTTTGGAATTATTGAAATTTATTTTTACCGTGATTTAATTAATACCACCATCTATCATAGAGCCATCGATCCTACTGTATTTGTTTACAATTTGCGAACAAGAACGACTACCTACATCTAGGTATGCAGTTGCTAGAATTAATTCGTGAAAATACGGTTTATTTTATTTATTTATTGAGGCATACCAACAACACTACGTACAAAGTATTTTTTGTTTTATTAAAATACTATACAATAATTCCTAAGTGAAGACAACGTGAGTACTTACCAATAATTTCCGCCCGTCAATCCGCCTGTCTTTCACGAAGTCCACAAACTCGGCCAAGTCCCATTTCTCCAACAGTTCCACAACACTATTAATGTCCAAATCTTCGGCTTTTACACATTTGTTTCTTTCCATGATGTCTTCATTCGCTCTATATTATTATTTATTTATTGATTCAACTGTTGATAAGTCAGATTGATTTTAAACATTGATTCGTTTAGTAGAGCTTTTTAGCAGACTAAATTATTTAATCTGGTACCTAATCTAGAGAATAAAATGACCCAGGAAATTGAACGCCCTGTAGAATTGAACACTTTTTATTTTGGTTTATTGATTTGATCAATATAGGTACTCAAGACATTATACACCTCCTAAAAAAAATATGAAAATAGAACAAAAGCAACAAGTATAGGTATCTTAGAATAAAATTATGTATTTATAAGTCACGCCATTTATATCTGACAGAATGTACGTAGCATCGATATTTTATTTAAAGCCAAACCCGTAACTAGCCAAAACAATTGAATTCATTATTCCATTCCATTCATTGTTCCAGAAACAAAATTGCATTTGCAATGCCACTCTCCCCCAAAACCCGTCAAAAGGCCTGACGAGTCTGTTGGCTCTCTAACTAGCGTATTTGCCTCCGACCAACACCCATATTAACTACGGACTCGATTGGGGCTTCGACATATTTCAAGCAGATAACGCTTTATTGGTATTGTCTATTATTGAACAACATTTTGACTATTTTAGCTATTAATCTTCTATGAAAAGGCATCTGATTCCATCAATGATTGTTGTTTTAAGCTTTTAAATTAATCAAATCATTTATTGAGTTCTTAGACCCTTTCTAGGGTGCTTAAACACCTCCCAAATATACGGGTAGCTTGCCCTACCACCACTTTGGGATAACATATGGGCTGGTGCTTAGAAGAATTTCACAGATGCAATAGTTTTTAGTTTTAATTTGAACCTCAAACTAGTTTCTTTAAAATTCAGTGTCTGCTATACATTGTTAAGAAAATTGATACGAGAAATTATACATAGAAAAAATAGGATTTGCCGCTCGTTATCTAATATCTCCATATAGATACGAGTATTCCCAGTAGACCCGGTATAGTTGTTGGAAAAAACCTTAATATAAAATAGCTGTAGTATTATATTAATATTTTCTAGAAAAACAGTACCAGTGATTCTATCCAAAGACACATGAATTGAGTGGTTCCGTTATAATGTCTGGATTTACTTTACTATTTTTTTTCCACTTGTTACGATATTTCTAAACTTAATTAAAGTAACAGAAAACGAGCATAACTTCTTTAAAACTGAATCCAACACTATCTTGCTATAGCACTATTTTTAACACTGACGTTTTTCAAACCGCGCCAAACTGTCCAAAACAAAGAATGACTCGATTCAAAAGTTTCTTACCGCTCAATGTGAGCACAGTCACTGACTTATTTCAAACTACGTCGTCTGGGCACGTATGGGACCCTACTCCGAAAAATATTTTGTTAAATTCCCTTCTATACATCTCTGTCTCTCGACTTGTAAGTGAAAGAGAACAATGGAGCGATTATAACGTGTCGTTGTATGAATAAGAGACCCACTGATGTCACCATGCTTCGTGACCAGTCGCTAATTGACTGATGTGGAGCTGCATTAACTAAGTAATATATTGCATACACCTAAGGCAACCATACGTTTGTTCATATCTATAGATATGCATGTTGATACTACCAATTTACTGGTACACATTTTATGATCTGACAAAAGGATGACTCTACGCATTATAGAAAATGTAACCTAGGGTAATGTAACCACATTTTAAGGCGTCCCAAAACACTTTGGTTCTTCTGCAGCTTATCTTAGAATTATTTGGAAACACTACGTAACAAATGAATTTTATTGCATCATTGTTTATTTGACCTGTTATACTGTTATATTTATTCTCTATATAGCTTATAATAGGATATTAGATAGAGTCACTTATTCTATGGGTGTCATTTTTATTTTTATCTAGGTACGATGATGACATATTTTCATCATTATAAAATTAGTTCAGTGGTTTAATGAAGGCTGGGTTGCACCACCTTACTTTGACTTTAACAAACGTCAAAAGTCTCCAAGCAGCAAACTCCACACAAAACACACCGGTTATCGTTATAGTTACAGTCAAAGTTAGGTGGTGCAACTCAGCCTAAGTGTGAAAACGTATGTAACGAACAGAGAGAATGTCGTATTTAATACATACTCGTATTTATAAGTCACTAGCTTTCCGCCCGCAGCTTCACGCGCGTGGACTACATTATCTACATAATTTACGGAACCCTATTTTTTTCCAAAATAAAATTTAGCCTATGTTAGTCGTGGATAATGTAGCTTTCGAATGGTGAAAGAATTTTTAAAAACGGTCCAGTAGTTTTTGAGCCTGTTCATTACAACCAA
Source organism: Ostrinia nubilalis (assembly GCF_963855985.1). Classification (NCBI taxonomy): domain Eukaryota; kingdom Metazoa; phylum Arthropoda; class Insecta; order Lepidoptera; family Crambidae; genus Ostrinia; species Ostrinia nubilalis. The sequence continues at coordinate 428,899 of NC_087111.1, read as the reverse complement.
ACAAACAAAGTTTTCCTCTTTATAATATTAGTGTAGATAAAACGTGTATGCATATTAGTCGTAACGTATACTCGTGGTTTGATTAGCGATCAAACTATCGGCACGGCCGCCTAGCTAATATTAACTTAACGATATTATAGGGGCGGCGTTCACGCGTTAACCCGAAAGTTGGGCGGTCAGAATTGCCCAAACCAAATCTGTTGGCGGTTTCAATAATTTGCTCAGTAATATGCACTAGGCAATTATTGGAGACGTTAAATAAGATTGGAAACCGTGACTTTAGACAATATAAGATTTGATTTTGACTCGAGATTGTGATTACTTCGCTACGCTCCAAAATACTTATTGGCCTCAAAAAATGATTTTAAACTACTTTAGATTTCTTAAGCCCGTTTTCACCATCAATCCCTAATTTTTAAGTGACCCCTATGGTAGCACAACATGAATTTTGTTTACATAGGGGTCACTTAAAAATTAGGGAATGATGGTGAAAACAGGCATTAGAAACCTATGATGATAAAATGAATATTGAATTTCCTACACTACATTCGAGTTCATAGCCATGGAGGAGTGTCTGAATATCCCAAAGCCTGCTTTTAAATTATCGTAATTTATTAAAGTAATTTAATAAATACCTCTTAGTTTAAGACACCTTCTAGACCTTTCAGACCCTCCCCAATAATAAGCAGGTTATGTATTGGATCTCTAATAACTTTCGCCATTCTCCCAAAGTAACTTAATTAAGGCAATCAGTGCATTATTTTAATTATACGATACGTCACCCAGACAAGTTCATAGCAGTTCATGACTCGTCGGTGTCAAACTTGTGATTTGCGTACTAATTACTTTAATTACATTGTCGAGCTGATTGGCAATTAGGACTGCATGAGCTAGAAATAGTTTTTGTTGTGTAATTTCTAATCATATTTGATTAATAATTATTAAATACGCAAATCAGTAGGGTTAATACCCCGCGACGCATGATATCGAATGACTTTTTACAAACTACGTCTGACAATATACTTACCAAGATATACTAAATTGAAACTGCACATTTTAGGCACTTTTATTGTTGGGATATGACCTCTTTCAGACATTGGAAGAGGACATTAAATTATGAAGGGTTTTGTAAGATTGATGGAGTCCAAACTCTACATTATAAATAAACATTTATACTTAGGGGAAGCCCGGGCAGCACGGATACCTTAAGAAAAGTGGCAAAAAAACCACATAAATATGTAATCAACAACAGTATATTAATTAATAATTTGTATCTTTGGTAATCATCTTTGGAATTGTAAAGAATAAACTTAGAAACTTAAACAAATTTTGCAATAAAAATGTCATTAAAAAAGAAGTTCCAATTATCCATTATGCCCGGCCCCCCTGGGCAAGGCGGATATGTACAGTAATAACTGCTTTAATCATTGCAATCATCACAATAATAACTGCCTCTATGACTGAATATAAGGTACAATCGTTGCATTGATTGCACTCAATCCAATCTTCGGTAGGTGGTTCAGTGTATTTTTCTTAGCACACAACATACATATTTTATTTTCTCCATCTGATTTTTGTTTTTGGTCATTATTCCTCTTGTTTGGAAGTTCTTGTTTTCAGATGTGTGGTTTTGTTAGGGCCTGCTATTCAGATATGGCTGTCTTTACCTATCCGTTCTGACCATATCCGTCTTGCCCAAAGCACCAATATTTAAAAGTTGTATAACACACACAAATTAAACTTAATTTAACATGCAATCAACTAATCAGAGTCTATAAGTCAACATTTAATACGTAATACAAGAAATCAACACACATACTGTTGCTGGCAGTTTGGCCAGCAATCCTTTTTGATAATTGTTTATGGTTTTTTACTTTTTTTAATATTGTTTTTTGGATTTTTGAAGTTGCTTTTGGTACTCTCTCGTGTTAATGTTTTGAGCTGCAATATACCTACTATTTTGGCCCTTTTTTGGAGTTTCCTTGATTCTAGTGGCATACCACAATCACCACCGGCAGGCCTAGCCTCTCTATAATACAGTCCACTCGATCGTTTTTAACATTGGTCCTCCGATAGGAGAGGTGAAGGTACCATGCTCACTAGAAGCAAGGTAAAGAACCAATCAGGTAACCCTACAGAGCCCCAAGCCTCACAGGTATGTGTAGATCCTAGTGTCACGGTGCCTCAAGCAGGTGGAGTCGCTCCAAGCGTCGATAGCTCCACCTCAAATGCTGGAGGTACTCACTCTAATAGGTCTAAATCTACATCCAGCACTGTTAAGGCTCGCTTACAGGCCGAAGCTCTTCACGCTAAGGCTATGCTTGAAATTGAGGAGCAGTTAGCTAAGGCAAAGAGGGTAGCTCAAGACAAACTTCTGGCAGCTCAACTCGCTGCCATCGAGTCAAGTACACGCAATAATTCCGTCAACTCTTGGGTTCACAGTTTGCCTGACCATTTCTCGGATATCGTATCAGCCGCTGCACAGCCGCAGAATCCCGCCGCTTCAAGTGCAGAGGACAGACCAGGTCCTTTTGATGCTGTCAACACGGTACCCAAAGGTTCAGAAGGCTTACTACCTAATCATAGTCAGTTGACGTCAAAACATGTAGAACCACATCTAGTTTCTCCTTCTCGTCATCATCAATCTAATGACATTAGAGAGCTAGCTCGTGCCATCACTTCCTTAACCAACAAACCTAGACCATCTCAACTACCTATTTTTAGTGGAAAACCAGCTGACTGGATAGCTTTCAAACAGTCATACTATCAAACCAGTCAGTCATGTTCTCTCACCGAAAATTTAGCACGGATTCGATCTTCCTTGCGCGGAGACGCAGCTCTATCTGTGTCCGCCCTCTTACTGACTTCTAGAGACCCTGAAGAGGTCATACAAGCTCTAGAAGATAATTTTGGACGGCCAGAACTCATAGTTTTAGAAGAGCTTGCACAAATTCGCTCATTACCTCAGAATACGGAACAAACCAGAAACCGTCAACGGGCGTAAATGTGTATTCATATAAAGTACTCCAAATCGCACTACTTTGACTTTAGAGCAATCAGTCAATGGCCGGCGCGCGCATTGTTTACATATCCGTCAGATTGACACTTTATAATTAAATTATGCCGTCTTGTGCCGTTCCAACATGTAAGAATGCTACTGGAATTACGAAGAAAGTGCATGGGATCATGTTTTATCCGTAAGTAGCACATTTCCAATTCATTTTAATTAAATAATAATTTTCAAAAAAAATCACGGTTGTATTTTGTAAGTGTTGCCACAGGTCAACGGAATATTTTACCCTACTTTTTTATATTGAATTACATTTGTCTACTTATAAAAAATTCACGCGTTAATTTTGTTAGCGTTACCACAGAATAATGGAATATTTTCCCCATCCTTTTTGTTTTAATTAGTTTTTAGTGTAATTTCATCCATGACATGACAACCTGATTAATTAAATTATAAGTGCCACTTGTGGTCTAAACTGAATAAATATTTTTGATTTTGATTTGATTTCAATATATTGAATTAATTTATAATATTACTCCCTAATAATGAGGAGATAATAAATTACTATCGTGATTTTCATACTTTCCCATTTATTCAAAAGTAAGGCATTGGTATCAACAGATCAGCAGCAGCAATATTTGTATATTTAATAATAATTTTAAGTAATTAATTATTGCTTACATACTTACTCTGATTTTTTTTCAGGATACACAGCCAGAGTTGCCTCGCAATCAAATTTAAGTATTGGTGATGTTTTTGATTTGGATTCTGTTTTTGACTCCAAGAAAAGTTAAACTAAAAGCACTACTGCGCCGTAAACAAATGTTTTGTTGTCGATATGTTTACATAATAAAGAACCTTAAGTTTCTTTTTTGTTTTACTTGGCATTCTAAAATTTATATTCGACTTTTGTAATTGACTTTTAAATAACATATTATACCTACATAAAATATAGTACATATATTACACTATTTAATAGAAATAAATAATCATCTTACACTTAGTTACTTCGGAGTAAAAATTAAATTCATAGGTAGGTAGGTACTATCTATGCCTATGGCCAGTCATGTCGTCTCGTTCTATCGCAAAGAATCACCATTTGATAAGAGCGAGAGCAAAAACGGAAATGGATAGTTAACACTGGCCGTGTGTACTTATTTCACTTACTTATTTTTTACTTGTTTAACATCTCTTTAAAAAATTACATAATTTTACCCCAAAAATGGGGGTGTCACACGGCGCTAGTAACACTAAAGGGGGTAGAGGGGCGCGGGAGGGGAAGTATTTTGGACACAAGTTGCCGCGTAGAAATGTTATCGAACACTCCTTCTGGTTTGTTCTGTATTCTGAGCTCATTACCTAGACTACAAACAGATCTCAAAGATTTAAACACCATCTCATGTCGTGTACATAATTTAATTTCAGTTTTGAAACATTTAGATCAGTTGGAATATTTGCATTCACCGGAACTTTACAACACAATTTTAATAAAGTTAACACCGTTGATGCGTATGCTGTGGACACGCTATGCCGCTGAACACACAGGTGAGAAATCCAAATTGGAATTATTATCTGATTTTCTTCGTTTCGAATCCAGGATTCACACACGTTTTGGTTTAATTTCTCAACAAAATTATCCTGTAAATAAAATGAATTTTGAAAACAATACACATGACAGGAAGTGTCACGTCCATGTGACAGACGTAACTGACACTTGTCTTTTTTGTCATAAATCTCATAGTATCATAGACTGTGGAGGTTTTAAGTCTATCGATGTTGACCAAAGAGTACAATTTCTTCGTGATAATAAAATTTGTTATAAATGCTTATCTCAAAAGAAACATCAATGGCGTTCATGTTCCAAAGGAAAAATGTGTGGCATAAATCAATGTAGACTCAATCATCATCAACTGTTACATCGTACGTCAACCAGTTTTTCTAAAAATTCTGCTGCACCTACCTTTTGTCAACCGTCCGTGCCCAACATGTCCACCTGCGTTTCCGTCGAACAGGAGACTAATGACAGCAATATCCAACCGATAGTTCAACCATCTAGTCCTGTTGAGCATCCGTTGTCTAATGATACTGCCCTTTCGTGTTCATTAGCCCCTTCACATCCCTCACAGAAAGTTTTACTAAAGGTGATTCCTGTTGTAGTAAGGGGACCCCAAGGTGATATTGAAACCTTCGCGTTGCTGGACGATGGATCTACAGCGAGCTTAATAGATTCCACCATCGCGCGTCAAATAGGTACCCAGGGCAGAGATGGACGCATACGTATACAAGGCGTAGGAGGTATGGTTTGTGAGCAAGATGCACAGTACGTTTCATTTAAAATAAGAGGAAAATACAGTAATGAATTTTATACAATAAATAATGCTCGAACTATTTCTAATATTGATCTGTCTAGGCAAACGGTTTCGGTTCAAGACATTCAATACTCACACCTGAGTGACATTGTTTCTGAGCTCACATATGAAGATGCCAAGCCTACAGTTCTTATTGGCGCCTCGGATTGGTTTTTGACAGTACCACAAGAGTTAAGGTCAGGCTCGCGTTCACAACCAATAGCCACTCGTACTAGTCTAGGCTGGGTACTTCATGGTCTTTCTAACAATAGTAGGAATTTTAAAGGATTTGATTTTATAAATAAAACCAATGTGGAAAATATCGATTTATCGGAACTAGATAATTTGGTCAAGGAACAATTTAAATTAGAAGCTTTAGGAATAACTAAATGTTCCACATCCTGCGGACCTTTACACGAGCGTGCATTACAAACTCTCGACAAGACTGCTGAAAGGTTACTAAGCGGTAGGTTTAAGGTCGGTTTGCGCTGGCGCGAGGATAACCCGCATGTCCCTGATAGTTATGCTCTCGCTCGTTCTCGTTTCAATACTCTAGGTCTAGAGCGTAAAATGGCTAAAGACAATTAGGAATTCTTTCGCCACTGACAGTTCATAGCAGGATACTCCTTCAAAATGTTGGCGAACAGGAGTATCTTGGGATGAACCCTTACCAATGGACCAACAAAAAGAATGGGGTTCATGGTTAGACAATATCGCGTTATTGGAAAATATGAACATTCCACGTTGCTATGCGTCTCATTGCAACGCGGACTTAGACCGATCTGAGCTGGAGCTACACGTCTTTGCTGACGCCAGCGACTTAGCTTACGCGAGTGTCGCGTACTGGCGTATTTTGGATTCAAACGGTAAAGTCAAATTATCCTTCATTGCAGCGAAGGCACGGGTCACTCCACTCAGACCAGTTTCGATGCCGCGTCTGGAGCTGCAGGGTGCTCTGCTGGCCGCACGCCTCGCGGCCACTATACTGGCGGAGCACAATTTAACTCCATGTAGGCGTGTATTTTGGATAGATTCAATGAACGTTCTTGGTTGGCTAAGAGCTGCCCGCTCATTAAAACCCTTTGTTGCCAACCGTGTAGGAGAAATATCCGAAATCACTGAGGTCTGTGAATGGCGGTGGGTTCAGACTAGTTTAAACGTCGCGGACGAAGCTACTCGAATTAGTTCTGCAGTCTCCTCTCGATGGGTTAACGGTCCTAGTTTCCTCCTTAAGAGTCATGAAACTTGGCCCTCGGAGACATTGCCACCCCTTAGTTTAAGTCAGAATGATTTCGGACGGGAGTTTAAGGCAGAGTACATACACATTCATGCCTTAGACGATCAAAATTCTCACACGCCAACGCCTATTTCGTTTACATTGGCGGCGGACCCTTCGCGATTTAGCAGTTGGTTGCGGATGGTGCGTGCCACCGCCCGTGCGCATCAGTATATCAAAATCCTCCGCAATCGCATAAATTCAAAATTGGGGTCACATAATTTGGCTACACGTTTCTCTTCATCCTCACGCGCTCATAATAGTCATCCAGCGCATTCATTATCATCGTTACCATTGCTCAGCGACGAGGATTTATACACGGCAGAGGTTCACATCATTCGTCAATGTCAAGAAGAGTCCTTCTCAGAAGAATTGAGGTCGAATCGCCGACGTCAAGCCGTCAACAGAAGCAGCCGTCTCTTTCGTTCGACTCCCACGCTCGATTCTGAAGGCCTACTCCGAATGAACGGAAGAGTCTCTGCCACGCCTGATATGCCCTCGTTCACTAAGAGACCGATAATATTGGATGGTTGTCACCACAGCGCTCGCCTCCTTGAGACACACTAACATAAAAAGGCTCACAAACTGAATGAACTTGTGGTGAACGAGATACGCCAACGTTACTAGATTTTGCGACTGCGAAACACAATCCGCTCCATAACTCTGCGTTGTACTACCTGCACAATTCGACGTGCGAATCTGGTCCCACCACCGTTGATGCTAGTCGGAGTGGGAAGACGACGAGAAAAAAGATACGTTGCTCTCTTCACGTGTCTTACTATCCGAATCATTCACCTGGAGATTGTACACAGCCTCTCAGCGGACGCTGCAGTCATGTGCCTGCGACGATTTGTCGCTCGAAGAGGCACCCCGTGCGAGATATTGTCAGATAACGGGACTGCCTTCGTTGGGGCTAATAACCTACTTCTCGCAAGCTACCAGCAGTGTTTCGGGGACGAATGTGCTATCCAGCATATTTCCTGGCAGTTCATACCCCTTTCAGCTCCTAATATGGGGGGAGCGTGGGAACGGATGGTTCGAACAGTGAAGACGGCGCTGAAAGCCATGCTGGCAGAGCAAGTGCCCAAAGACGAGCTTCTATGCACTGCTCTTCATGAAGCAGAAGCACTGGTGAACAGCAGACCGCTTACCCACGCATCCAGCGAACCTCACGCTCCCGAATTATTAACGCCGTTTCATTTTCTCATCGGTTCATCGTCACCATACCATCCCATCAAGACTGATGCCGGGGACCTGTTCAGTAGGAGTGATTGGAGGAAGTCTCAACGCCTTGCTGAACTAATTTGGCAGCGTTGGGTCAAAAAGTACCTTCCTCTAATCGCTCCTAGAAGGTCGCCCAAAGTTTCTTCGTCGCAGAATTTCCGAGTTGGTGACCTCGTCCTTATCGCGGACGGTAATCTCCCGCGGGGAACATGGCCTCGAGGCAGAATATCTGCGGTCCACCCCGGCAAGGACGAAATAATCCGCGTCACAGAGGTCACCACTCCCGGCGGAATTCTGCGGGGACCAGTCATCAAGCTGGTCAAACTACTATCAAGTCCCCCTCCTGACTAAATCGGCTCTGCCAGGGGGGTGGAGGATGTTGCTGGCAGTTTGGCCAGCAATCCTTTTTGATAATTGTTTATGGTTTTTTACTTTTTTTAATATTGTTTTTTGGATTTTTGAAGTTGCTTTTGGTACACTCTCGTGTTAATGTTTTGAGCTGCAATATACCTACTATTTTGGCCCTTTTTTGGAGTTTCCTTGATTCTAGTGGCATACCACAATCACCACCGGCAGGCCTAGCCTCTCTATAATACAGTCCACTCGATCGTTTTTAACACATACCTTGCCAAAAATCGTAAGAAAACAGCCAAAAACTTTTTATTTCGAATTGACAAAAAGTTCACGCACGTGTTGTTTTGGTGGAACTATCATGGCGTGGCTGTGTTGCTGTTTTACAGACCCGCAAACGTCCAGTAGCGCCATGTGTTGTAGGTTTTTAGTAAAATCGATTATTCTTCTTACCCACATTATGCTTCTTGCCCGGGCTTCCCCTACATAATTAAAGTAGGAGAAGTTTCATACAAAAGGTAATTTATTAATTAACTAGCTGACTTGGTGAACTTCGTACCAGTTCGGTGTTCATCAGAAATAACGTAGGATTCTAATGGTGAAGAATTTTTCTATATCCCGTAGTTTCAGAGCCTATTCAATACAAAATCCTTATAATATTAGTGTAGATGTCATTTCCAATAACAACCCAATCAGGGTTCATATCGCGGATAAACCCGACCAAAGTTAAAGCATTAATGTGAGGTGTTAATTTTAGTTTGGGTTGAGTTCTCGATTGAGTCGGGACCCAACTAAACTAATAACATAATAACAATTATTATTATTGGTAGCAATTATCTTGAGACATTCATTACGCTGAAAATGGCTAAAAGTTCTAGGGCTCCCTAGTTGCTTTTTATTCTTATAAACATAAAAAAAAATTGCGTACTTATATCAGATTTTATAAGTTGTATATTTTCTAACTAAATCAAGTCTCCGTCAGCCACTGCAACTGCTAGACATAGGACCCAAAAGTCGCCGGAACAAGCTAAACACTGTAACCTCTCAAGTAATTGTAATAGGTGCGATATTGCAATAACATATTATGTAGTCTGGCGTGAATGTCGTCTGTACCTACATTATTTTCACCCAACAGATTTTGATGAAATTTGGCATAGAGATAGTTTGAGTCCCGGGAAAGGACATAGGATAGTTTTTATCCCGGTTTTTAAAACAGGGACGCGCGCTATAATGTTTTTCTGTGACAGACAAAATTTCACGCGGGCGAAGCCACAGGTAGAAAGCTAGTATTTTATATGAGTAGACTTACGGAAAATATTACAGGCCTTCCAACTACAGGAGTAAAGGCAAAGTTTGTGCATATGTTAATACTGGTGTATGTGTTGTGGTGTGTGCAAGCGGCATGCGGGCTCGGGTTGGACAAAGGATTATCCCATCGGATCCCATAGGGACCAGATTTATAGCGGATTAACACCTTAATGCGTTTGGTTTGGTCATGTTAATATCGTGGGCTGTCTTGAGATTATATCGCACCTGTTGGAGTTGTATGTTTTTGCAAATGAAGTAATGAAAAGATAATCGTATTATATTTTAATCCACAGCTGGACTTCAGCCTCTAGAAATGCACCAAAGAACAGTACACGATCTCTTTTTTTTTCAAGATTTTTTGAGATTGTCGATTCCCGGCCGGGCAGAAATTGAAATGATGAATTTTAATTTCTGTGGCGGGTCTGGGTGTTTTCTATGTATAATATGTATTTATTTACAAAAAAAGTATTTAAGTATGTTTATATCTGTTGTCTAGTACCCATAGTACAAGCTTTGCTTAGTTTGGGGCTAGGGCGTAGTGTAAAATAAAAAAATAAAAAAAATAAAACATCTAAATCAAAAGCTTTCCCTCACTATTTGCAACTACTTGTAACTTGCTTTAGTTGGTAGGTACAAGTAGTCACCAAGTATCCTTTTTACCTTTCTGAAACAGCGGGATTATTCTTGCGCGTGATTCCTATAATAATATTGTCAGAACTATGCATCCCTCTTACAGCAAAATGTTGCTATAGAAACAAATATTTAGCACCGGCGATTTTCTTACCGCCTATGTTCATCAGAAATAATGTAGGAAATAATTTTTCAAATCGATCCAGAGTTATGGTTATGGTTAAAGAAATTTATTCTCAAAAAAGACAAATAGTCACTTACATGAGAACATCATTTACATGAGTATTTAAATAGATCGTTCAAAACGCTTATTTTATTCATAGGTAGGTACTCATTTAGTGCATTCGTATTATTTTATTTTATTTTTATAACCAACTGCTTCGCTCAACTGCTGCAAAAGATCCGCAGGAGAACCAAAGTAACCGACATAGCTCGCAGAATTGCTAAAATCAAGTGGCAGTGGGCGGGGCACATAGCTCGTAGAGACGATGGCCGTTGGGGCAGGAAAGTTCTTGAGTGGCGACCACGGGCTGGAAGACGTAGCGTGGGCAGGCCTCCTACTAGGTGGACCGACGATCTGGTAAAGGTCGCGGGAAGAGCCTGGATGCGGGCAGCGCAGGACCGTTCATTGTGGAAAACCTTGGGGGAGGCCTTTGTCCAGCAGTGGACGTCATTTGGCTGAAAAGAAAGAAAGAAGAACCAACTGCTTAGGTACTTTCTAAAATATGTTGAGCAAGTTTAATTTTAAATCCACTAAATGAGCTTACATTTTTTATTTCTGAGGGTATTTTATTATAAAGTTGCGCTCCTTCAAAAGTGATCATTTTTTTGCCATAATTTGTTCTTACTTTGGGTAGTACGAGAAAACTGGCTCGGCGAGCGCTTCGTTTAGTAAAGTTTTTAGCTGTAGTTAAGGTTATACTAGTATGGAAAGAGCTTTTTAAAATTTTTCTTATTAGTATGCAGGTAGTATAGGTATATAATTGCTTGATGTTCATTAATTTAGTATCATTATATATTTTTTCAGTTGAAGTTAAGCGGTTATATTGAAAAAGTATTTTTATAATTTTGTTTTGCATTACTTGAAGTGGAGCCAATTTTGTTTTACCAGCACCACCCCAAATCTCCAATAAGTATAGTAGATGCGATTTGACAAGAGAGTTATATATAGTGTATCGTAGACAACGCGGGATACACCGAGAGATTCCCTTAAGAGAGCCAATGAGAGACGTTAGTTTCGTTCTGACGTGCTCGATTTGTGCATTCCACGTCAAGCCGCTATCTATTCGAAGGCCAAGATATTTTTCGCAATTCTTTTGTTTTAATTCAATATTGTTTATTTTTAGAGATTGAAATGGTTTTATTACTTTATTTTTTGCCTTAAATATTACGAAACAAGTTTTTGATGCATTTATTGTAAGGAGATTATATTTGAACCACAAGAACAGTTTATTTAGGTTTAGTTTAGTTTCGGAGCCTATTCAATACAAACAAACAAATCTTTCCTCTTTATAATACAGAATCTTCGTTAGAGAGAAGCCCTACAATAACTAACTAAGCCAAGATCTCATTATTACGTAATGACATCACCCTGCCAATTGACTCCCATTCGTATTGGTGATCTTCGCACGATCCCTGCCACTCAACAATAATCTTTATTGCCAGTGTGTAGGGTAACAATATGTGCAGAGATACGTATATCTGTGTGAGCAGGTACAGGAGTTACTCGCTTAATTGACCTCGTTAGTAGAGGTTACAATTGCCTAATTTTCTTGGTTATACAGAAAGTAATTTTTAAGTCTTGAGATTCTACTTTTATGAAATGTTAGTGTTTATTATAAAAATCTAATGCGATTTAGTCATCATCACCATCTACATGTCCATTTAGGACGTCCACCGCTGAACATAGGGCTCCCCCAATGATTTCCATGTTGCCCGGTTGGTAGCGGCCTGCGTCCAGCGACTTTCTGCTACCTATGTATATCATGTCGTTGGTCCACCTTGCGAATGCGATTATGTAGCACAAGAATATACTACAGGATGGTGCTTAGTCACCAGTAATATGAAACTTGTATGTACGGAGTAAGATTATCGTTTAAAAACAACAAAACATTTTTCATCCCTTACTCGTATAATCAATAAAGGAGTAAAATAAAAGATGTTATTATTTGTAACTAGTACTCTAATATTGAAGGTGACTAGATTGTCACCTGTTTAAAATTGTATGAGATAGCAAAAGTAAATAAAGTAAACAAAGAACATTCTTACTGAACATTATCTTTATTATCAGCGTATTTTCAATTTATCGATCACGTCAGTCAGATAGCCCGGACTTCCACCGATAACATGACTATAATGTGCTAAATTCCAGCACTTTATCCTTACGAAAATATAATCCGTTTGATAAATAACAATCGGATTTTCAAAGAATCATAATTTACAAATTTCTGAAAAATTTCACCATCGATTCTTTACAAAAAATACACTGTTGCAGAGAAGATGGACAGATATTACACAACAATAATCATGATGCATAAAAATCTACTCTAGTAGACTTACGGCATCCATTAAATCTAAATATTTGTAGTCTCTTTTGTATCAAAATATCACAGCAAATTCGCAGGCGTGGTGTCACTAACTGATCCTGCACAGGACATCGTACACCCGATGAGACACTTCTGAACCACCGAATCCGATGTAGCAACAGTTGTGGCTTGGCTGCACCTTTCCAGGAGTTATCGACAGCTGGTACCTCGCTCTGCCTATATATAAGGTCTCTCCTGACGCTGTTCTACCACCTTCAATGGCACTTGGAGGTATATTTCCATTAGAAGCTGGCACCCATCGCAGATTCTCCGGCCGAGCACACAAAACTTCAATATTCTGAACAGGGACTTCCTTTCCGTTATACATGATTGACGCAGCGTTGTGCCTCACTGACAGCTTCCCTGGTATCAGGTCTCCGTTATGCCAGGATCTGATGACCCATAGAGGACTGCCGTCCCAACCTTCGTGCCCTCCCAAAACAGCTTTGCCACTCAAATGCGACGCTGTGGTGGAGGTAGTTGGGATCCAATCGAAGTCTCCAGAAGTCTCGACGACCTGCACCGCGTCTCCCACCGGTGGCCCCTGGGGTTGATTGGATGTTTCTCCGTGGTATATGTAGTTTGTGATATACGTGGGGTTTGAAGGGTCACTCGGTGGGGGGACTGGGGGGACGCCAACGGGGATCGCCATCATCGGCATGTAGTAGGGGTATGGATGCGGGTATGTCCCGGATTGGTCGGGCGGTGGCGGTGGTGGAAAATGGCCTGGGAGTGGCGGGTGAGGCGGGTAGAGATGCGGCTGCTGCGGCGGCGGCGGTGGCCATGGTGGCGGTGGCCCGTAGTACGGTGGCGGGTGGCTCATGGTTGCACTGTTCAACACTAGTCACGTTTTGATACTGACTCTACCGATATCCGATACTGTTTATATCAGCATTTGAAATTATCTTATCTGATAAGAGCTCTATGTGAATCATGATTCATGCCCTCATTACTCATTACGCGAAAACTTTGTGAAACTTATTGTATTCTGTTATTCATACCGATAAGAGTGAAAATGGAATGAACGTCCCTTTCAATCCACGTATTCTGTTAATAAAGTCAACAGAGAAACAGTTTTCTTCAGTTGTTCAGAAAGTTTACATGAATATGTTACAGTTAAACAAACATAGATTTGAAAATATTTATTAAAAAAAACTTATCTCTAAATGTAAAAATTATATAAGTAAAATAAATTAATAAAAATAAACACATAATAAAGTAATGATAATAATAATCGATTACACTTTGTACAAAACTTATAAAGTACAGTTTTTAATTACATAAAAATATGTATATTTTAGTTACGATTTTTTTAATTATACAAATCTATCAAAAATAAAATAAAGCCATTGAGCAATTTTCTTCTAATACATACAGAATCATACATAATAATTATGTTCTACTCTATTTATTATTTCATATAAAAATAATGTATTTTATTTTATTTTCAGGTCTGCACGACTCCCATTGGTATGTCATCAATAATATTTTTTATAAATAATAAGGTTTACTTCAAGCAATACCTCTTTAGATACTACAGCGTCTTTTAGGGTGTTTTGACGGCGACGGCCCTATTTACTAAATGCATATAAAAGACATTTTTTTCGAGATTTTAGATCCATTGAAGACATACTAATTATTAATATTGGCAATCGGTAGCCATGTAGATAAAAACAATGATAGCTTGGTCGGAGCATTTTATTATTACTCAAAAATGCGAAGCTGGAATGTTTTGAATTCGTAATTTTTGTAATGTGACGTCTTCTTTAATGCTTTTAATAGTAACTCATGCAAAATGTGATTATCGACAATTTTATTTGCCACACCTTTTTGGGTTTTAATTTTTTAGTTTTGTTTTAAATCCAAAATTCCACGATATTCATTGTTTACGAGTATTCATAACTCTGGTCGCGATATTTCATGCAATTTACGTCAGCGCGCATGTAATTTACGTCAGCACGCATGTAATTTACGTCAGCACACATATACTTTACGTCAACATGCATATACTTTACGTCAACACGCATATAGTATACGTCAGCACGCAAGTACTTTACGTCAGCACGCTTATAGTTTTACGTCAGCACGACCGCCCTAAAGACGCAGCGGTTGCCGTCCATAAGGGCGGGCCACACGAACGACTTGATGAGGTCCGAGCGCCGCTCGCGAGCCTCGTTCGAGAACCGAACGTGCTTCTCGGGGTTCATCACCACTGGGGAAAGAAAAAAGAATAATAATAATATCGTAGTTAGTACTTCTCTTCTGTAAAATAAGGAACTGAAGTGTATATTTATTTCAGGCATTTCCTATCAACTACTTACGAGTATGTACTTATCATGTGCGAGTAAGTTATTATTTTCCAGATTGTCATGCTTATAATCGGTATTAGATCAGTCAATAAGTTGTTGTTCGTCAATTTTAACTAACACTTTATCATCATCAGTCTAACACTACTAGTCTTATTTCTGCTGGACTCAGGTATCCATCAATGCACGTTGTTCCTGTATATCTGTAAGTCTGGCCCACTGCTATTATTTTCCATCTACTTTTACTGGAGAGTCAACTCAACAGGTTACTTACTATTTAGCAATGTGAGCGCTTTGGATCTATCTGTAAGCTCACTTGCATTTTAATTAAATAAATGTCAACACCATAAATCGTAAATGATACCTACTCTTTCCAGCAAATTAAGGGCTACTACGAGAAGTGTTCAAAAAGTAATAAGAAACTGGTAAGTTTTTGTAAAGAATTTATTAAGCTACCTACCCAATTATTTCAGATCTTTGTGATGGCTATAAATATCCCTTCCTCATTACTTTTTGAACAACCCTAGTATCACACTTACCGGGTGTAAAGTCAGTGTCGATCCGCAGCGGCGGCGAGTGCAGGCTGATGGCCCAGGCCGCGCGGCACGCCGCTGCCACCAACGCGTGAAGCGCCGCGCACCCGCCCAGGCATGGGTATTCACGTAGCGTGCTCAGCACCTGTGGTAAACACTTCATTAGGCACACCATGTTCTGAATCTTACGCACGTAGTTCAGGAACTGAAGATGTGTGAGGATTAGAACTGTGAGAGCATCTTGGTGCATTGCGAATCCATGATAGGGGCACCTGGGCGTCACTAGTTCATGCTAGGGACGCTCAGGCCTCACGAGTTAATTCTTGTAGCACCCAGGCTTCGCAGAAGTAGAGAGAAGCAATAAAGTAATCTGGCGTAACGCGGTGCAGCGTTTGTAGGGATTTTAGGCAATATTTATGGAAGACGATAAAAAAGGAACTAAGAAAGAAAGGAAAACAAGATTGCAGTAAAAAATGCAACAACCCCAGACCAAGAATTTCGAGTTTATCACGCTTTCTCTGAACTTTAATATGATTCTGAAGGAAAAATGATTCTGAACTCAGAGTGCACAAAAAGCTATCGTTCTCCTACCTCAGACATATTCTGAGACAAGTGTCAGCGAACTCTGTCAAGACAAAGAAGTCTTGAATGCCTACATAAATACCACAGCTATTAGCTAGCTATCAGTAAAGCTGATGTACCTGGTTTACGACAGTCCTCTCTGCTTCCCCCAGTGGGAAGCTGTGTGCTGTCTCCACCAGTACCCGGGTGGCGGCGGCTGCAAGCCTCGTGACACTGGCAGCAGCAGCGTCGCAGTCGGTCGCGCCAAGGAGCGCCTTCACCTCGCCCAGTCGCCGGTCGCGCAGACTGATCGCGGCGCGGAACGACAGCTGGAAATGACCAAAGATACCCTATGTACTTTAAATGGGACGGTTTAATTGATGCATTAATGTACACCATTCATCTTCTACTGCAGGAGCATGGAGGCCCTACATTCCCACACTGACCAGTTGGGGAAACTTACAATCAACCAGGCAATATTTAAGGTAACTGGAATAACGAATTCACAACTACTTACGATCAAACGACTGCTGATAATCTTATAGTATTCTCTTATTTTCCTTCCAAAATTTTGGATAGGTTTAAGGCCGGGTAGCAGAGAAAATGGCGAAAATGAGGTTTTCATTTTTCATTTTTGAGGTACTAAACAGTAAAATTAAAGGCTAAGATTTTTATTGGGCATAGTTGAGGATATTTTCTAGGGCTATTAACGGATGGAAACACGATTTGATGAAGTTGACTCGATAGAATAAATTCCCAAAGTTACCTCTATTCGTTTTCTAATTATGGTTTTATTTTTAAAATAAGCGATTTGAGATTCTAAATCTTTTACTAAACTAAAGTTCAGAAATAACTTGAGGGCTTTTAACGGATGGAATTTTTATATTGCGTCTTATTTAGTTACTATGTTAAAAAATGTGGAAAAAATCGTCCATGACGGCTTGGACAATCTCAATCAGTCGCGCGGTGGCGCTTACGGAGGACGGACGCGTGTCAGTTTTTTGGACGTGACAGTTCGCGATTTGTCAATTTTTTTGACAATGATGACTTTGATGAGTCACAGTATAATAATATCAGTGTTACTGGAGAAAGCTAAAATATTTGATAATTAAGAATTATCAATTTTGTCTACCTATTGAAATTTAAATCGTTCGCATCCTTTTAAACGAAGACTCTACTCATGATACATAGTAAATTCCTTAAATATGAGACAAAACCAATGAGTTAAAATTACATATTAATAGTAGGTACCTACATACAATCGTCTTACACTTATTAGAAGAGCACACTGATACAAATAAATAATAAAAAATTAGGTCAGAGGGTCAAATATAGGGGCAGCTGCACGTCACTGAAAGACGATTCTGTTTACTCGGCATCTGGGCTGGAGAACATGAACCCTTGTTTACAGATGCAGATGTAAATGGAGTTATAACTGGACAAATTTTACATGAAATGTTTAACAGAAATCAGTTAAAAGACACATACATGGAATACCAATAAGGTTGCGGAGGGAAAGCTACCTATTATAAACTAGCGGCCGCCCGCGACTTCGTTCGCGTGGACCTCGTTTTACCCCCGTTAGATATCATGTTGATAGATGGCGTTTCACGGCTTCCCCCGAATGAATATTTACGAACGTCATACAGTAGTTTGTCCAGCGCTGTAGATTTTAACCAATGACGATAGGTAGAGTTCGCTTTTTAGACACGTCTTATTTACTTATTGAAATTTATTTGTCACATATCGTCATAAGTTAGCCTATATGTTAATCTGGGTTATAAACAATAATACTATAAAGTTTCAACAAAATCCGTACAGTAATTTTTGCGTGAAAGAGTAACAAACATCCAGACATCATGACATCCAGACATCCGAACTTTCGCCTTTATAATATTATAGTAGGATAGGATATTCACAATCCAAACTAATATTTACTATTTAGCATTTACTTACAGTAAATATATTAGTTTGGTTTTCACAATCGAACGGGTGCGAATCGACCCCTTTGAGAACTAGTAATCGCATACTACTAGTTCAAAAAAGAGTCGATTCGCACGCGATTTTAATACTTCTAATACATCCGGGCGAAACGCCTACTAAAAAAAAAATATTATTGAAAGGGGACGTTTCGCATATTCGTGCGAAGGAAAATCGTGCGAAACTACTACTAACCCAATAGGGGGTAATAGGATGTGTTGGTAAAATATGATCAGTTAAAAAAATAACACCTTATATAAAAACCGAAAAATTCTTATTCTTATATTATTCTAATTATGTAAGAGCATAATTATTAAAGTCGAAGTCAAACATTCTTTATTTGTGTGGACCTATATTAACGAGAGATTACAAGGCGTCAAATATTTCAAGAAAAAAATTAAAAACTATTATAAAGCTAAATTTTGCTCTCATGGAGCCTTTTTTGTCTTCGGCACTTTTTCGATTTTGGTTAAAGTACCTAAATAATGTGTCATGGAGCCTTTACCTACTCTGACAAATCAAGACTTAAAGAAGAAACTAATAATAAAACTATTTAACTGTCCTGCAATGAAAAGCTTGATCGGGTACAACACCTCAAGTTATTTTAGAACTTGATTTCATTAAGGGACTCTGAATATCAAATCGCTTAGGTATCTAAAGTCAAACGATTCTGAAATGTCAAGTGGTATAAAGTTGGGACTAATAAATAACCCATTAAGATAGTAGCGCCCTCCTGTCAATGACATACCTGGAACGATAGAGTATTGGACAACTAATAAAAATGCTTAGTCCTAAATGACTGACGGATATCGTAGAGACCTGAAAGTTGGAAGGTGTGTTCTTTGTATGACGTAGGCATCCGATTTTCCGAAATGGGGTCAAGAAATGAAGGGGGTGAAATAAGGGGGCAAAGTTTGTATGGGACAGTGATTATTTGGTTCAATCTACTTGAAATTTTGCTTAACAATTCCTTTATTATTATAATTTATGACAAACGTGTAAAAGGGGTAGAAAGTTATTTTGGGAGTCTTACTGCTTTTGATTTAATAACTTTTTATTTTTACAAGTGTTTCAAAACTCCATGTCAGATTGCAATCAATGTCAAGTGAAATCTCAAATTGAAATGTCTCAATTTCAATGAGGAGGCTCTGCATTTATTCCTAGAATTCCCCTAACACCGTCAAATTACCCTTTCGAATTCAAGACAGTGCAGTTTCCCATCAAAATCTGCTTCGTAATGACTATAAACAAAGCTCAAAGTCAAACTCTAGCGACCTCTGCATAAACTCCCATGAGTGCTCAGAGCGGGTGCCTGCGGCAGGTAACCGCGTGTGATGCTCATAGTGATTTTCAATACAGAGCCCCGTACATACGTTATACATAAATTATGGAAAGAAAACACCCAGACCAATACAAAAAAATATGTATGCAATTTTAGTATGATATTTTTATTTATTAATAAACAAAAAGACTGAACAAAATTGATGCGTGTACTGATTAATGTAATTAACCACATGCAAAGTTTCGTGAATTGCAACAACTATAATTTATTATCCAAGCTCTAAATAATCGCTACTAAGAGTAACTCATCATAAAATGTTTTTCCAATCGCTCAAGCTCCCGAGGACCTAACGATAGGTCGGGTGACGTAATCTTGAAAATTCCGGAAGGTCGGGTGACGCCACGCCTCTTTGAACCGTGTTTACTTTGGCAGTTATATTTTATATTTATTCGATTCTAAAATATATTCCCAAAAATTCTGAAAGTTGTTTTAATTTGTATCACTTGGATATGATTTGTATTAGAAAGTGCTGTGAGTGTGACGCTTGAATGGAAGGAAGTCAACCTTACCTAACCAACTGGTATTTCTATACTGTGTAGCCGCGAGAGCTCTTTGGCGCGCTGTCTTCGGCGAAGTATTGCGCGCGCAGATTTTGACAGCGCGAAATACCTACTTTAGCAGAAATACCAAGCCTTAAGCACATTTTCAGTATTTAATTTGATAGTTATTTTGTTATAACTGCCAATTAGAAATGCAAATGTGCTTAGCTCCAATGCTAATGCATCCAAAATAGAGAAATACCTAGTGTGAAAAAACTCCATTGGTTACCTTCACATTTATTGCTTGCTCTACGACTGAAGACAAATCCAAATCAAATCAAATCAAAATCTTTATTTACTCACACAGACCTTGAAAACATACATGAGATAATTATGATTATGATGTTTAATATCAGTGTGAGTCTGATGCCTATGCTAGGTATCGAATACCTGTGTTACAGGACATCAGGCTCCCACCGCCTCGAACCTTACAGCACTTAGACAAGGCTATGAGCTAAGTGTAAGAACAACATCCATGTGGACAAAGATTTAACAAAAAAAGAAAATAAGTAAAACATAATTTACAGAATAAAATTAAGAAGATACAATACGATACAGAAAAAAACAATGTACCTAGTGCACAATAAGAGTGTATGTGTATCTAGGCACAAGTGTGTGATATGAATGAGTGTGTGTGGATGAGAGGGTGAGCCCACTTCTAATCAGACGCTCCGAGACGGAAGGCCGCCGCCCGTCCGCAGGACCATACATGGTGTGTGAAAAAACTTCATTGGTTACCTTCACGCTTATTGCTTGCTCTACGACTGAAGACGTACTCAAGAAGTGGCGTAAAAGAGCAATGATCACTTACAACGACAACGGAGAAGACGATCTTGTACTTGAGGTGCGGCGTGTGACGTAACGGCTCCAGTGCAGCCAGTGCTGGTAACGCCTCGTCCGCCGCGCGGGCCCACACTGCTGCGTACTGGGAGACCAGCTTGCTCCTGGAATGTTTAGCAAAGGCATAAGACAGAAAATATTTATTTGGAATCAACAAATTAAAGGTCAACGAATGAAAATATCCGTTAGGGACGCTGTACAATTTATTTGTTATACATTTCATGTCATTTTTCAACCGACTTCAAAAAAAGGAGGAGGTTCTCAATTCGACCCGTATGTTTTTTTTTTCTATGTTTGTTACGCGATAACTCCGCCAATTATGAACCGATTTGAACAAATCTTTTTTCAGCGTATAGGTAATACCTCAAGGGTGGTCCTATTTAAATTTAATAATAAAAAAAACAACCCCCAAGGGTGGAAAATTGGGGATGAACTTTTTTATGCGCAATATCTCCGCCGATTATAAACCAATTAGAACGATTACTTTTTTGTTGAATAGGTATTATCAAAAGGGTGGTTTCATGCGAATTTGAAGAAAATATTTCACCCCCAAAGGTGGAAAATTAGGGGATGAACTTTTTTATACGCAATATCTCCGCCGATTATGAACCAATTTGAACGATTATTTTTTTGTTGAATAGGTATTATCAAAAGGGTGGTTTCATTTGAATTTAAAGAAAATATTTCACCCCCAAGGGTGGAAAATTGGGGATGAACTTTTTTATAATATACATTAAGAATATGGTCTCAATGTACCTTCGGTGGTAACATCAAGGTAATAACTAAAAAGCAAGAAATAAGTAAAATTTTATAAAAAAAACCGGCCAAGTGCGAGTCGGACTCGCGCACCGAGGGTTCCGTACAAACCTGCAAGGTTTACAAAGTTCGTTCATTACGACAATCGAGTCATAACTATGTTTTTTTTTTCACGGGTTAAAGGCAATTAGATCTAAGTATTTGATATGAATTTCAACTTGATAGCTCTACGCGTTCATGAGGAAAAAAGTAATAAGTTTATATTTATTAAAAAATATATGTATATTTTGTAATGTAACTAAAAATTTAAGGTTTTCGGAATTTTTCCTTTATGTGTGCTATAAAACGTTGCTTCATGCCAAATTTCAAGATTCTAGGTCGACTGGAAGTACCCTTTAGGTTTTGATTCCCTTGCGAGTACTTGCGAGTTTCAAAATATGCAGCTTAAATTGCTGTTTCTTTTGATTGCGTTGACATAGAAGTTTGATTTTGTTACAGCTTAAAGGTATTATAGACCTGAGTATTTGGTATGAATTTCAATTTAATACCTCTACGCGTTTATGAGGAAATGGGTAGTAAGTTTAAAATTATTAAAAAAAATATATTATGTGATGTAACTAAAAATTTATGGTTTTCGTAATTTTTCCTTTATCTATGCTATAAGACGTTGCTTCGTACCAAATTTCAAGATTCTGAGTTCACGGGAAGCACCCTGTAGGTTTTGATTCCCTTGCAAGTGTCGAAAATTTGCGGCATAAACGGCTGTATCTTTTGATTGCGTTGGCTTAGAAGTTTGATTTTTTCACAGCTTCAAGGAACAGTAGACCTGAGTAATTGATATAAATTTCAGCTTCATACCTCCACGCGTTCCTGAGAAAAAGGGTCTTGACAGACGGACGGACAGACGGACAACAAAGTGATCCTATAAGGGTTCCGTTTTTTCCTTTTGAGGTACGGAACCCTAAAAAATAAAACCGACTCCAAAAAACCTACACTAAAACGTAGAAAAATAATTACTAATTACCTACTTATTTATTAGGACGAATTATTAATATTTATGTAGGTATACCATGATTGATACTTTTGGAGTCGGTGCAGGCAAACTTTACATGTTTCATAATCTTGGCACCGACTCCATAAATAAGTAGGTAATTAGTAATTATTTTTCTACTTTTTAGTGTAGGTTTTTTGGAGTCGGTTTTTTTTTTATAAAATTTTATTTACGCTGTCGCTAGCGACAACGTTTAATGAAAACTTGCACTAAGTAAGCCTTAAGCACACTGAAGTTAGGAGACGGACAAAGCAGTGGTTAAAGAGGCACTCCATTCAAGATCTACAGCTTTACCGCCGATAAAAATCCAGTTAATGAAAGTTAATATTTAAAAGAAAAATAACATATTGGGCGCCAACTACTATCTTGGCGCCCAACGTGGTAAAGGCACATTTCGACAATAGTTCCCAAATTGAGCCTCAGTACTTCTAGTAATACGAATATAAGCAATCTCCATGTTTACTGCCAGTATTAACTAATTCTACATGACCAGTACCAATTTAAGACTTTTTTTATGCATAACCAGGCAGTTATTTGACCACAATCGCACCTGATGTTAAGTGGGATGCGGTCTAGGATGGTACATGTCTGCCCTGTAAGCTTACCGGTCAGGCAGCTGCGGCGAATCATCGCTGTCTGAATGGTAGCCATCGCTGGCAGAATCAGTAGGGGAGCGGGGGGTGGCCGCGCCCGCGCCCCCCGCTTCCCCCTCCGACATCTGAGTCAGAACGGCTGCGCAGCCCCGGGAGTAGCTCATCAGGACTCCTGCGACTGGCCTGGAATTGAGAAAAGGAAGGTTCAGAAAAGAATAAATAGGTTTAGTTGTTATTTTTCTGGGCTATTTGTCGCACTAATGCTCGTTTTCATCATCAATCCCTAGTTTTTAAGTGACCCCTTTGAAAACAATATTCCTGTTATTTGTTACCAATGGGGTAACTTAATAATAAGATTGATGGTGAAAACGGGCATTAGCCTACCGATTGTGCATATTGGTTCTCGTCCTCTCCAATCAACCCGAGGCGAGATTATTAAACAAATGAGCTGTTTTGCATGCTGGAGATCTAAGCTAAGACAACTAAGATGCGGATTTTAAAATGAAGTACCTAATATTAATGGGAAAATACGTAGTTCTGTCCAAAAGTAGCTGCCTTTAATAAGAACAAAATCGACGAGCTTTTTTATGTAGAACGAGGCAAGTATTTGACCGCATTCGCATCTGATGTCAAGTGAGATGCTGTCTAGGATGGTTCATAATATCTGCCTTGTAAGTACTCATTCAATCTTGCCTTAAAAAGGTGTTGTTAAAGAAAAATAATATACTAAAAACTAAATATAGAGCACGGCTTCTTTGTTTCTTTAAACTTTGAACTATCAATCCTTGTTAAACCGAATTTCATAGTCGCATAAGTGGAGTGCAGTTACGCCTTAAGATTATTAATTGCTATTATTTACATGCACCGCATCTACAAACATTTCCTTGTACTCGCCGTCAAAATGAATCCAACAATCATGAGATATCATCCGCTAATAACCATTATTAATCGTTGTAAAAACTTACACAACTCATTGATATAACGGAGAAATGGCGTGAGAGTCGTATATTGTAAAGTATGATGTTTCATAAGAAATATAACAGGTTTAATTGCAGTACTATGCTTTTAATTCTCTTCGTAATTTATGGTTTCAAGCCGAGCATTGTTGTAACTTCCCATTGGCGGTACTTCGGCATAAAAACCATTTGATATACAGCGGCTGTCATAGTTAACTGACGTTTGGTGTAACAAAGCTGTAATTTACAGGTACTTGATAAGTTTACGTAATACTGAAAGTTCTTTCTTTATAACTTTGAGAAAAAATGAATCGTTATTAAATAATATAATTACTCGATGATCCGCCAACCGATGTAGAAACGTTGTAATCCGGCAGTTGGAGGTTAGATAGCCAGTTCAACTGGGCTTAAGGATTCCGCCTGATCATCACTTACCATCAGGTAAGGCCCAGAACACACGGTGAAACGCAATTGCAACGAAACTGCAACTTCTAGTTACTTTTGAGTTGAAACCGGTTTGAAATGGTCGCGTCATGTGTGGTCTCTCAACGGAATCTATGGCAGAAACTTAGATGCAACTCAAAAGTAACTAGAAGTTGCAGTTTCGTTGCAATTGCGTTTCACCGTGTGTTCTGGGCCTGAGATGCAGGCCAGAGCTTCCTCATTGTGGATTAAAAAAAATCTTGATTCAAGAGTCAATTTATTTAGATTTCATTGTGTAAATTCTAATAATATGATGAGTAAAGTCATTATTTCTTTTGTTTGTTATCTAACCCGCGAAATAATGGAGAGAATGGATGCCCAGGACATCTAGCGCGTATTTATTTGCATTGTGCCGCCTCTTATTTAGAACTGCACAATGAGAGAAATTCTTCTCAACAATACTAGCTGTATTGTTGCACAATACGAGTATTAGGCCCCTCGCCGACGGCGACTTAGTCGCATTTGCAACGTACTACAGAAGTGATCAACTGTAATGATGTTAATTTGTTAAGGGAGAGCAACTCCTTCTGGCACAGGTGTCATTGCACTTACAAGAAAGAGTCCACCTCAAATCCTATTAATTGTTTTTGTTAACGAAATAAACATTTTTCTATTTCATTTTCAATCGCACGACTGTGTCGGGCGATATCACCGAGCATCAGTACAACACAGACAGACCGAAAAAAGTAAATCTTCACTCCTGCATCGCGACAGAAGCGCTCTCTGAAAAACATCAATCTCAATCAAGGAGGCTCATATAGTCCAGCAGTGGACTATCCACAGTATCGCAATAAAAAGTCACCGTGGGCGAGGGGCCTTAGACCCACAGTTTGCAAGATGACTTCATTCTAGAAAACAGCTTTTCTCGCATTTCCGATCGGAACAATACGCCATACAAGTGCCATAAGCAAATCGCTTCGACCCATTGTTTCTGACAAATTGACATCCCATTTGCGTACTTACGCCCATTCCGTTGATTGAACATAGAGTTTATTTTCCTCTGAATGTTCTAGAGAAGTTGAGAGAAGTTGAAGACATGCGCAAATGTTTTTATTGCATTCGAAAACGAAGCGCACTTTCGCTGTCGAAAGAAAACGTTAGGAAATGTTTGTTTAACTTTAAACTGGTTGGGCTTGACTCGTTGTTGTTACCCGTTGATGACGAACAAATGGATTTAAATAATGTTGGTTAAATTCGGAGAAGATTCATTGTTCTCCTGTGCGAAAAAAAATACAGAATACATTAATTGTAATACTGAAACTCTTGAAATAAAAAATAGACATAACCCATTTACGTAGTTCTAAAAATTACATCTCTTAAATGACCTAAAGTTGGTTAGATTTTCAACCGACTTCAAAAAAAAGGAGGAGGTTCTCAATTCGACCCGTATGTTTTTTTTTTTTTTTTTTTTCTATGTTTGTTACGCGATAACTCCGCCAATTATGAACCGATTTGAAAAAATCTTTTTTCGGCGTATAGGTAATACCTCAAGGGTGGTCCCATTTAAATTTAATAATAGAAAAAACAACCCCCAAGGGTGAAAAATTGGGGATGAACTTTTTTATACGCAATATCTCCGCCGATTATAAATCAATTTGAACGATTATTTTTTAGTTGAATAGGTATTATCAAAAGGGTGGTTTCATGCGAATTTGAAGAAAATATTTCACCCCCAAGGGTGGAAAATTGGGGATGAACTTTTTTATACGCAATATTTTTAATTTTTAGTTTTTTTTGTGTTCACGCATTTGAAGTCGGTTTTATTTTTTTTTTCCAGTCATTTTCAGTAGCCATAAAAAAGGTATGAAAAATTCAAAATCTCCTTATAACTGCTAAACATTTAAATTTCTCCTTAAATTGACACATCAGAAAAGCTCGAAAGTAATATGACACTTTTATAAATTGTCTTTTATTATTAAAAATATATTGCTTATTTCGCTCGTACTTTCGTCATTACATCACCAATTTTATTTACATCATTCACATCAACATTGAGTTTTTATAATAAGTTTCTGATATGTCAGAAAGTGGCAATTTAAATAAGTACCTAATTGTCGCTTTTTTACGTGTGAAAATAAATGCTGATGTGTACAGCATTGACACAGATGATATTAATTTATTTTTACTTGTGTGTCAAGAAAAAACGATCTAATAAAATCTCGCGGAAGATAAAAGTTCATGAGAGGAAGTTAGTAAACCTGTTCATACCACTTTTACTTCCCATGTCAAGATTATATCACCCGAACATGCTGGTAATCTCTCATTAGTTCATTATGTAATTTCTGAAAATCGATCGATTATAAAAATCATAATCTTTGATGGATCACAGACCAGTCTGTTTTTGCCCGGTCAAAGATTACGTAAGAGGGACTTTCGCTGAAAAGGCGACGCTAGTTTTGTGCCTAAATTATGCAATGTATGAAGAAGTGATGACAAGATTAGAATTGATTAAGTCACAACACAAATTGTGTCGCGTTATGCAAATGGCATTGATTATTTATTTATTGCTTTCGCCCGTGAGAACGACAGATTGTTAATGACTTCATGCTACACAGATTGAACTTGTTGTGTTACATGATAAAGTTTCTGATTGCGATTTAAATTGGTTTTGATTATAGTTGGCCAGTTCTCAAACATGTTTTATGCATTCAAGAAACTTTATTAAGTTTCTGAAGCCTACAAACTTTCATCGACCGATAGTTTGGTGTAAGGAATATCTTTGGACATTTTTACACTACGCTTCTAGTCCGTAAGCAAAGCTTTGTACTACGGGTACTAGACAACGGATATAAACATGCTTAAATACTTCTTTAGTAGTGTGCGTACTTTCGGCCTGACCTGTAGTGTCTTAATGAAACGGAATATAATAAATAAATAATATCCTTGGACATTTTACATTGCGCTTCTAGTCCCAAACTAAGCAAAGCTTGTACTATGGGTACTAGACAACGAATATAAACATACTTAAATACTTTTTTTTTGTAAATACATACTTATATAATTATATATTATTTAGAACTGCTGCGTACGTAATATTTTTACCTATTATTTTGGGTATGTACTCGTATAATGAAAGAAAATGGTCTAAGTTAACCATGAAACGTAACCATTTTCAAGGTAATCAAAGGCAAAAGGTTTTCGATGTAATGTCCATAACCATAAAAGCAGTGCCCATTAACAAAGCGTATAAAATAGATCAAGTTCACTGGAACTATTCACAAAAATCACGAATATTGCATTTACGTTCGCTAATATGTGCTGTAAGCGAATGTTAAATCGTTGTAATAATCGTTAAGAATACAGTTACGTTCTGATATTACATTCACACTTTCATTTTGTATTTTAGCTGTCAAAGTAGGTAAAAGAATCATTTCCTCTAGTTACTTACTTAGGCTGGGTTGCACCATCTTACTTTAACTTTAACAAACGTCAAAAGTCTGTCAAACTTCATACAAAAACACCGATTATGGTTACGGTTACGGTTTAAGTAAGGTGGTGCAACTCAGCCTTAGTAAATAGGACAATTACATATTTACATATTTCTTAATTATGATTCACCTATTTCATTAAAATGCTTCAGTTTTTTACCTAATAAAAATCTAATTAAGCATTAAAAATTCCAGGTATTTTTGATTAAAATAACTTTGCTTATGAAAAAAAAACCTTTCTAGAAATACCTAGGAAGTAAAACTTTATGTACTTACATATAAAGATACATTTAAATATATTCCAAATTAGCTTCCCCTTCCTAGCAGATGGTATCAGTTTCCTGCCCGAGTTTATTAGGAAATATAAAATAGTAATTACGCATAAAACAGCGTGAATCATTATAAATATTTTAAATAGAGCCAGTCATTTCACGGTCTGTTATCATGAGATTGTTGATAGCAAGAATTTGTAATTTATTATTGTTTTTCGTTAGTTGTAAACTTTGTGTTGTCAATTTAGCTCATTGGGTTGCTGATAAATTCATGTTTTTAATTATTTATTACATTAGGTTCTAAGCCAAAAATGCTTTATTTGGCTAGCTGTTAAAATAAATTATCTTATTGTGGTTTTCATTGAATTAGGTACTCATAATTAGTTTCTAATGATGACTACTTTTACGATATTTAAAATTTTCGTTGCATTATTAAAATGAAGTTAAGAGAATATGATCATAATTGGGAATAATTTGTATTTTCCTAACTAGATAATTTTACTCAAAATAAAATACACATCTTAGGGTAAGGGTCATTTTAACCACTTTGATAAGTACCGCTCTCAAGTTTTTGCCAACGTTGAGTAACGACGGTATCACGGTAGGTGGTTCCTACAAAAGCAACGTTCTGAAAGGTATAATGTTCCTTCTATAATGGCGTATGCCGGCAGTACACTCTCGTCAAAGTCTCGTCTGAGAGCTGTCGCCCAAACTTACCCGAACCTCTCGCGAGACAGCCCCATGTGCGAACACACGAGCCGTATACTCTTACCCTCGGCTTGTCTCGTGGTCTCTCAGGACACTGCCAGCATGAAAGGTACTTAAATTATGCTTAAAGTATAAACTTACCGCGTGTCATTAAGGTCCAAAGCCGGATCGCTTCTCTTGATCTGCCCTACGCACGCCAGCACCGCCTTATCGCTCTCCACTCGCTGGGCCAGCGCCGTCACCAGCGTCGGTAGCTGCCTCAATGCTGGCTTGTCGACGATGGTGAGCAGTGACTTGTTGTCGATGAGGCGCCGCTCCACGTCGGCGTGGGAGAGAGCTAGCAGGCGTTGATGTGATGACGACGCTGGGTCCTGGTTCACTGTCACTGGTGACTGTTGAAAGAGGTTGAGATATACAATTGATTGAGGACTTGGAGTGGATTGTTGGAGTGTTGAGAAGAACTGGCTAGAGAATATAACTATGAAGAATTGAAGACCTTCACAGTTTGAGATATGCTTCTCCGAAAATATGTATTGTAACAATTGAGATCACAACCCTGTGGGTTAATTCTTTGTGATCCGCCATAAGTATCTACTTTGTTATTTATCTAAAGTTGTCCTCGGAATTCCTCGTACAATATCCTGACAACTACGTTAATAAGAGCACCATGTGCTCCTGACTAAGTCAATCTAAGGATCACAAATTGGGAAAAAATTTACGTGACATTTTTGACAATTGCTTTGTCTTAAAAATTTTACCCGCGATTACCAGATCACTGAGATGTCATATGACGTAGCATTCAAGTCAAATTCATCATTTCTTTCGTTTTGCTCATGAGAAGCCTTTACGCGCCTCATAATCTTTTACTCTACCAGCGCTACCTATCACTGTCTATTAATAATCCATGCTAGCAATCTACGGGTGTAATTAGACCTACCAGCTCATCCAGCTTGTGCAGCGCCTGCTTGTAGACCTCGACGTGCCTCTGCAGCTCGTTCTTCATGGCTACGTGCAGCGAGATGAGCGCGCCCGTCGCGTCCGCCGTCAGCCCATGGGTGCCCAGCCCTGGGAAAGAATTCTTCTATTACTCCCGCCCTAATGTGATGTCATAGGCGCATTATTTATAGATTACTCAAGTGGAGAAAAAAAGTTTCCCCACTAGCTAACCCCTATTGGGCTAGGATTCACGCTATGATATCATCTTTATCGACAAAATGTATGGGTAAAAACGGCGCGCATTCTAGGCCTGCTGGACAAGCCTTTATCTTTTTTTTTGTGGAAAAAATAAGTCCCGTTACCTCTCGTGGTAGCCTCTAGGGGGGTCGCGAGAGGTCGTAAAAACCACCTCAGTAAAAAAACATTAGTTAATAAAAACAGATTGTCGGCCGTTTGGTGTAGTGGTTCAGAGCGGACTACTATGCCGAGAGGTCCCGGGTTCGATTCCCGGCCGGGCAGAAATTGAAATGATGAATTTTAATTTCTGTGACGGGTCTGGGTGTTACTATGTATAATATGTATGTATTTAAAAAAAAAAGTATATAAGTAGTATATCCGTTAAGCTAGCACCCATAACACAAGCATATTAATTGCTTACTTTGGGGCTAGATGGCGCTGTGTGAGATTGTCCAAAGATATTATTATAAAAAAAAAAAAAAAAGATTTCTAGTAACTATGAAACTGCATTAAAATGTTGTATGGATTCAAGTATTCGATCCCTACAAACATCTTTGTAATATTATAAAATGTATGAAAAAAAAGCGAACAGTCATAGGGTCGCCAAATATTTTTTTATACTAGGGGGTCGTGTCATGAAAAAGGTTGAAAAACACTGTGCTAGTGGATTCCCCACGTTTTACAAGTGGATTCACCACAATAATCTAGCGGCGCCGGGGTTTGAATCCGCGCTCCTCGGAGCATACCCAAACTCAAAGCCAATGTCAAACCCAATGACTAACACCGATACCATTGTTCTATTGTCACTTATCTTCTTCACTAAGCTATCTTTCGTTCGTTCGTTTCAGCCGAAAGATGTCCACTGCTGGATAAAGGCCCCCCCCAAAGATTTCTACAAAGCCCGGTCCTGCGCCGCTTGCATCCAGACACCTCCCGCGACCTTCACCAGATCGTCGGTCCACCTAGTGGGAGGCCTGCCCACGCTACGTCTTCCAACTCGTGGTCGCCACTCAAGAACTTTCCTGCCCCAGCGGCCATCAGCTCTACGAGCTATGTGCCCCGCCCACTGCCACTTGATTTTAGCGATTCTGTGGGCTATGTCAGTCACTCTGGTTCTCCTACGGATCTCGTCATTTCTGATTCGATCACGTAGGGAAACTTGGAGCTAAGCAATGTCTTTTAGTTTTCCCAGTGTTCATTGGCTGAATAAAATCATATTTCTACAGAAGCACGGTCAGTCTCCGGATGTAAACATAACCTACGCTCAAATTATCTTTCCATCAGATTTAAAATTAGTATAAACGAACTTGAATCATCATTCACGAGATATAAACATCACTCAGATGCTCAATCTAGAAAGGAAATTAAAGGAAGCCATCTTATCAAATCGCTGAGCAGCAAATACTAGTGTTTTATAGCTATGGGCTTAAAGTTGAAATTACAAGTAAAAAGTGTTCAGTTATACTTATCATGGTCAAAGGAAATGGGGCATTAGATGCGCGTCCACGGTTATGTTCCCAGGTAGATGTACCATCAGATGCATCTGCCCTGATGCGTTTTTAAGCTGCGACCTTTATATGGGAACCTTGTACGCAAATTATTGTGTTGTTATGCAACGGTATGTTAGATAAGAACGATGTGAATATTGTTTTGTTGAGGAAGCCGATTTGTGTCTGATATTGAGACTTAAAATACTTTTAGGGCAGATTTTTCGATCATCAGTTTTATTTTTGACTGAAGAATAAGTTTGGCTTAATGACAGTTTCAGTATGGGAAATATGTCTAAATGAAAATGAGCTAAATCTTGAAAGTTTAATTTAAACTTGCAGGCATTCTCAAGAGGTTATTTATTATTTATCCAGCTTTAACTTTAACATGAAAATAATTAAGAACTCTTTTTAGGGCCTCTTTTGCGGGCAATTTTATTCAGTAAAGCATCATTCCATCTGAAGCAATATCCTAATCAAATTAAAAACAATTGCGTAATGAGATTACTCAGTTTTTGTATTCCATTTAATAGTCCAACTCTCTAGCCACTAGCAAAGCCATTCATACAATGCAGGTCTACTTCGTGACGTCGTTTACGTAGTTTTTGTTCTGTCTCTGTTGCTCATGCTGGCATATCGCTTTGCGTTAAAGAGATAATGGTACCCATTCGAAAGTTCAAAACGCATCAAAATTTTTGGGTGTAGTTCCCCTGGTTATCTTACCCTGAACAGCAGCACCAAGCTGCCTCCTCCTCAAGTCCAGGGCATCCCTCGCCTTAGGTATGTAGTTGACCAGCGCCCCCGCCAGCCGGGCAGTCCTGGACCGCAGCTCTAATCCCTGGTCGCTTCCCATGGTCCCATTCAAAACGTAACAAAATTTTTGAGAGTAGTTCCCCTGTTTATTTCACCCTGAACAGCAGCATCAAGCTGCCTACTCCTCGCGTCGACAGCATCCCTGGCTTCAGGCATGTAGTTGACCAGCGCCCCCGCCAGGCTGGCCGTCCTGGACCGTAACCCTGAGCCCTGGTCGCTTCCCATGGTCATAGTCGAAACGTAACAAGTGGACGTAGCTTCTTGGTTATCTCACCCTGAACAGCAGCATCAAGCTGCCTCCTCCTCGAATCCACGGCATCCCTCGCCTCAGGCATGTAGTTGACCAGCGCCCCCGCCAGCCGGGCTGTCCTGGCCCGCAGCCCGAAACCCTGGTCGCTTCCCATGGTCATAGTCGAAACGTAACAAGTGGACGTAGCTTCTTGGTTATCTCACCCTGAATAGCAGCATCAAGCTGCCTCCTCCTCGAGTCCACGGCATCTCTGGCCTCAGGCATGTAGTTGACCAGCGCCCCCGCCATCCTGGCCATCCTGACCCGCAACCCTCAGCCCTGATCGCTTCCCATGGTCACAGTCAAAAAGTACATAATTTGTGGACGTAACTCCTTGGTTATCTCACCCTGAAAAGCAGCAGCATCAAGCTGTCTCCTCCTCGAGTCCACGGTATCCCTCGCCTCAGGCATGTAGTTGACCAGCGCTCCCGCCAGCCTGGGAGTTCTGGCTCGCTACCCTAAGCCCTGGTCGCTTCCATGGTCACAGTCGAAACGTAACAAAATTTTTGGGAGTAGTTCTCCTGGTTATCTTACCCTGAACAGCAGCATCAAGCTGCCTCCTCTTCGAGTCCACGGTATCCCTCGCCTCAGGCATGTAGTTGACCAACGCCCCCGCCAGCCTGGCCGTCCTGGCCCGCAGCCCTGATCCCTGATTGCTTCCCATGGTCACAGTCAAAAAGTAACAAAATTTGTGGACGTAGCTCCCTGGTTATCTCACCCTGAACAGCAGCATCAAGCTGCCTCCTCCTCGAGTCCACGGCATCCCTCGCCTCAGGCATGTAGTTGACCAGCGCCCCCGCCAGCCGAGCTGTCCTGGCCCGCAGCCCCGATCCCTGGTCGCTTCCCATGGTCACAGTCGAAACGTAACAAATTTTTTGGGAGTAGGTCCCTTGGTTATCTTACCCTGAACAGCAGCATCAAGCTGCCTCCTTTTCGAGTCCACGGTATCCCTCGCCTCAGGCATGTAGTTGACCAACGCCCCCGCCAGCCTGGCCGTCCTAGCCGGCATCCAAGACTCCTAGTCGCTTCCCATGGTCCCATTCGAAATGTAACAAATTTTGTGGACGTAGCTCCTTGGTTATCTTACCCTGTACAGCAGCATCAAGCTGCCTCCTCCTCGAGTCCACGGCATCCCTCGCCTCAGGCATGTAGTTGACCAGCGCCCCCGCCAGCCGGGCTGTCCTGGCCCGTAGGCCGGAGCCCTGGTCGCTGCCGAGTAGCCCCACCAGTCGCCATGCTACTGCCTCGCATTGGACCTCAGGTCGGGGGGCGATCTCCAGGGATATCAGTCTGAGGAGAAAAATAGGGGTTGAAATAGATAGAACACACTTTATTCTACACCACACAATACAAGATAAGAGAAAGAAATAAGCACATACAACAAATAGGGCACAACTAAGGCGGTCATATCGGGATAATGGTTTTGTATTCATCATCAAGTCATTTAATTTCCAATGTTTCTTGGCGGTCTGAATAGGATCATTCTGGAACCCGAGTGTTTTAAAATTAAATCTTAATCACTAACTTTCATTTCCGAAAATGTTATCCTAATTTACAAAGTAGTGGTTTAACTTTAATTTTTCTTCTCAATGAGCAACTAGTGTCTCACGTTCAAGTATTTCCTTCCCAATTACCTACACAAACTTCACAGTAGTAATTACCAGGTACATGGCCGTTAATTGGAAGACATTAGGTAAGGCACCACACTAAAAGGGATTAAGTAGTTAAATTCTTTCGTAATGGGTTTAAATTCGCAATCATACAAAGTAGGTGTGTATCATACTGTCTGTATATTGTCAAGATATTACTGATTGGGTGACCTTTTCTGGCAACTTAGTTTTTTTTTTGTGTATGTCTTTATTGCCTGAATCTGTTGTTGCCAAAATAAAGTTATTTTCTTTCTTTCTTCTTTCTCTTTCTTTCATATTTATACAAAAGACCAACGGTTCTTAAAGTAGGATCAGCGAACAAAACCCGTGCGGCGACTTATTTGAACCAGTTTTTTATACATTCGTCTTTCTCTACCCCTTGTACAAATAGTGGTAAGAATGGCAACATAACCATAAAATATCTTCTGTCATGGGACAAACATGTGTGTTTTATGCCCGTTTTCACCATCAATCCCTAATTTTTAAGTGTCCCCTATGTAAACAAAATTCCTGTTATTTGTTACCATAGGGGTCACTTAAAAATTAGGAATTGATGGTAAAAACGGGCATTAGTGACTTGTCTCAATAGGTACTTACCTCATCTTTATGTAATACGCACTGATCTGGACAAAGATATTTGTAAAGAAGGCTTGACTTATTCTACTGTCATCATTTTACTGTGGCTCTGTGGAGCTATGACCACAATAATTGTGCCCTCTGTCATGGTGTGGTCTCGATTGCTACAGTCCTATTATGGTGTGATGGGACAGTCTGATTAACCTTTTAATTGTATGTTTAGAAAGATTTACTTATCTTTTAAGGTTTACAGCATGTTGATAAAATCATTGTGAACTAAAAACCAGTTAAATGCATGTAGTAAAACAGGAATTGAAAGTGCATTTTAAAACATTTAACAACTGCAATAATAATTGTTGTAAACATTAATTTTTGCAACTTATTTAAAGAATCCTTCAGGAAATAATAGGATAGAATTCTGAAATACACATTTACATTTATGTATGATATTTTCTTTTCTAACAAGAGCGACCGCAATAATTGAAAATGTTTCACTAAAAGTTTTCTTATAGTTCTTATACCCAAAATTATGTAGTCTCAAATAGCACTCTGAATTTATATTTTAGCTCAACAGTTTCCCAAACTCTATTAGTTTATGGCGCATTTATTTTATTTTTATTTGTTAAAATATTAAAGAAAAAGGCCTATTCCTACGTGCAAAATTCGTTAGCCCACTAAAGGCCTTGCATGTTCCTCTTGCGACGCACTCTTATACAGAGTGTTCCGAAAAGAGCGTGCCAAATTTGACATGTACATGTACATAGTATCAATAGTATCCAGTTTTTAAGTTCTCACCCACTCGGAACTATGTGCCAACTGCCAGCTCGGGCCAAATCACAATCCATCTGTTCTCGCACAATAATTAAAACAAAAAGCAAACGAGTGCAGCAACGGTCACAGTGCACAGTTAACAGGCCGGTTCCCAACCATTGTGGCGTATGAAGTGGGACAGTTTTTTGACTAGGAATTCCGTTAAAACGGAAATAATATGGAGTGATGATAAGATAAAGCAAATGATCAAGTAACCGGGTGACTTGCTATTAATCCAGGTTCACAATAGGAAAATAATAGATACATAGACAGACATTGACGCCCGTATTCACAAACATTACTATGAAGTCTCACAGTGCGCGTGGATGCACAGGGTGACACACGAATCAATCAGAGAGCTCTATTCAACGCTGTGCGTTCGATTTGCTGCTTTCTTTAAGCAAGCATCGTTTGTGAATACGTTAATTGTACACACAAAACTAGGAATGAAAGAATTACACAGAAGAGACACGGTCACAATTTAGCAGGTCCTTTCGCTATGAAGCCATTCTAGACAAATTTTTATTTCATAGTTACGGTTTAAGCCTAAAACATTAAAAAACATACAAATTATTTATAAGTTTGTGGGAACTTATTAGACAATATCATATTATTATTCAACGATATCATAATCGATTTGTTTCCCAAAGTAAGAAGTGAATGTGTAATTTTATCACTTCGCTTTTTTCCAAACATGAGAATTCAACTTTCAGTCTCAAATGTATTCAAAAGAGCTAATGAATAATTAAGCCATGTCTTTATTAATATAATGGATCAATTATTATACATAATATTATAGATACATACCTAATTCAAAAAAAGTTATTGCCTACATCTTAATAACTTCGAAAAAATGTCTACTCTCATCGTTACTCATCGTCTCATCTCAGGCTCCGGTCTCTCACACACAGTGTAGCATAATTAAGGATTAATTAATCTATATATATAAAAGAAAGTCGTGTTAGTTACTCCACTTATAACTCAAGAACGGCTGAACCGATTTAGCTGAAAATTGTCAGGGAGGTAGTTTAGAGCCAGGAGAAGGACATAGGATACTTTTTGTCCCGTTCGAAATTAAAAAAAAAGTCTGTTTATTTATTGCCATTTAGGCGGAACAAAGTTCGCCGGGTCAGCTAGTTAAATATAAATATTGTGTAACATCTTAAATGTAAATATCAATCAATGTAATTGATGTTATGTGTGTGAGAGATAAATAAAAAATTTATTTATTTATTTATTTATTTATTTATTTACTTGACAAATGACGTTTTGTTTTAACTGTAATTAACGGTTTTTTGATTGCGAATCTGAATTACTCGTGTATGCTTGTTACAGCAATCTTATGAGAAAGACGAACGTCTTTATTGTGTTTGTCTAATAACGATCGTAATTAATGATAGCAACATCATTATCATTATTCCTTTTAATTTCTTTATAAATATCGTGGGAGCCATTTTCGCTGCCTACAAGATACGATCTCTTAATAACCATAACGAAAAGTTGTTTGTTTGTATTACTAGCATGATTGAGTCGGCGTTTTTTTTTTACGATTAACTGACACTTATATTAATTTGCATCTTCATACTCTATCGGGTTGATTGTTACGACTGCGCAAAAGTAAATTAAAAGAACCTCTTATATTAGACCAGTCTTTCCCAAAGTGGGCGATAACGCCCCCTTGTGGGCGCTGCAGGCTTAAAGGAGGGCGGTAAGAGACCCAGAAAAAAAAATCGGGACGTTGTGCAGAGGCTTGGGAGGCGTCATCTACTAGGAGGACTCTTAGACACCGACTGAGCTCGACTCTTGTCTACAAAAATGGGGGCCGCTAAAAAATAATTCATTCTCAAAGTGGGCAGTAGACTAAATAAGTTTGGGAACCGCTGTATTAGACATAAGGCCAAAAGATAAGGAGACATGTAAAGTGCCCCTTATGGGCTACCTTTTCTTTTTTTATTATTTACTATATTTTGACGTTCATAAGTACCACTTGTGGTCTAAACTGAATAAATATTTTAGATTTTTGATTGAAATTAATATCGTGGTAGACTAAATGCTGGTTGGATAATTATTTTCCAGCTAAAATTAAATGTTATTATTTTAAAACGATTTTAGACAACATTCCTGAAAGAGTGGCAAGCACGTGCAATCACGTAAGTCAAAAATCGAGAAATTTGCCATCCGGACTTTTCTGAGGACGTGATTCAGTTAGACTCACTTCACGCAAATCAAACGATTTCAACGCTTACATTCGATTTCGTAATCGTTAAACAAAGGAAACAACAATAAAAACGTAAATTAAAAAGGTCGAAATAGAAACGCTGTTTTTGTTACTGCATATTGCTGTTAGCATCACTAAAATTTTGTAAAAGTTGCGAGTTATTTTTTCAAGATAAAAATACTTAAATTATTTTTATCTTCTCTAAGTTAACAAAGTTAGTAAATGAAATTGCATAAGAGCAGCTAACTACGAGTATTATAATACATCACATAAGTTCTAAGCTTATTGTTAGTACCCCTACACCGTAAGGCTATTTAAATATTAAATAAGCCCATTTCATACCATTTGATCAAATAGAAGCTGCGATAATGAGTAATGAATGTAATTAAGATCCATGATGTCAATATTTTCCAACAATGTTGCACCGTCACCCACGTCCCAGACGGAGTGTCGGGAGAGCGACCGGTCGGGACACTTTCTCCGAAATCCAGTTTTTGGGCATACCTGCTTCTTCGACTCGACCATAAGTTCACACTTTTGAGTGTAAATAACTTGAATGTAGAGAGTTTTATGTGACAAGTTTCTTAACATTTTTATGACTGTGCGTGTAAAATTAACTATGTTAAGATACGTTGAAACGTTGAATTCTCCGAAGATAAAATAATGTTAACTTGTTGTTGCATAGTCACTGGACCACTAAACTAAAAGTATAAAATGTTGCTTATGACTGTTATGTATGAATAAGTTATTATTTTCAAAAGTTATTTTAAATTTCAAAAAATAACTATAAAATTGATATCAATTCAAACGCCCCAATATTCTTAAACAAACCCTGATGAATTATCACACATTTATAAAAAAAAATATTTTTTAATACGTGTCATCATTAAATCGATTTAATAATGATAGAGGGGCATGCTTTCATGATATAATTCAATTACATGTAATTGAACGTAATACCTGTAATTTTTATATCAAATCTTTAATTGAAACGCGTTCAAAGCGTTTAGCCTATTTCGTGCTAATGTTTATCACCTTAACCCATTAGAGGTCACTGTACTCAAATGGGTACAGCTATATTTTTACGTGTCAATTGCAAATCTCACAAAATTAACATGGGTAGACTTGTTATTTTACTTCATCATAATACTATTAAAGTATATTGACAACAATAACGCGGGTAGTGGGACTTTTTTTGATAAAAAGTATCAGTTGAAGTTGTGTCACTGAAACATAGTGGGGGTAGGTGTTTATTTTTTGATTTTTTCATAACAATTACTGCTCACAAGTTCTTTTTTTTATTTAATTACTTTAAAATACATATCAGGGTAGGTTATAAAGCACAATATAACATAATATTTACATCTCAAATAAAACTAGGGTCATATAAAAGTTACTGTACTCGGTTGGGTACAATGACAACATGCGTAAGTAAAAAAACTGTATTTATTTTTTGCTCTTTCGCAACATTTTACAGCTCAAAAGAGCTAAAAGGGACTTGAAGACATTATTGGAGCCGTTTTACAGGATAGTTATGACGATGAATGTATTTTGGCTAATAATTATACCACCTGATACAAGTGCGTTGACTGAAAAAGAGGATATGGCGACGTTTTTCATACCGAAAGACGTACTAAAGGGTATTTATGAACAGAAGGGATAGTGGCAGCAAAGGCAGTTTATAGGACGCCAGTGATAATGAACCGCTGGCGTGAAAAAGAAGACGATAGGTTCCCACAAATCCGCACCCAATCAAAAGTCATAATTCTTCAATCGCTGTAGATACTTCCGAAGTCTGTGGTGATAAGTTTCCTATATTTTGTGAAGAGCTGAAGGGCCTCAAACTTGCACAGTATTTGAAAAAAAAAACTGACTATAATAATATTATTATATCCAATAGATAACTACGATGCTTCTCATTATCATTATGATATTTCTATTGGCTATAATCATATCAGTATCCAATCAACACAATATACTTGGGATTCCTATAAAGCCCTATTTAGCGGTTTTGGTACTATCTGAGTACCACAAGCTACCTAGACTATGTACTATACTTTACTGGTCACTAGATGAAAAGATATGCTAAATAAACAAAGAAAATGCGTCCGGCTGTACCAATAGTTGATGGCTTTTCTTCAAAATGGAGTTGGAAAATATCCCATCAAAACTGAAAAAGAGCTGGGGTATGTTCTCTGTCATTTAACAGTGCGTTGGCAGTGTAAGAAGTCCCTTTAAACACTTTTTGTCGAAAAGGCGCATTTTGAAAATTTGCATACCTAGGAGGTCATTGTACCCAATTGAGTACACCCCTGTAATTTCATGAAAACAACTTTTTTTCAGAATTTTCTTGTATTTTGTGTTTTTTTGCTCTGATTTCAATATGAAAATAAAGAAAAAATTTGAAATATATTAGTACTTTGTGTTTGACCTCTAATGGGTTAATAGCTACAGTTCAAATTCTTTAATACCACCTATTAGGGCAAATTAAATTAAATTTGAGGTGTGTACACAACACTTATGTTGTCGTGTTCATACCACGTAATATATTATGTGTTAGTGCACATTATGTAAGTATTTAGTGGCATGTAATGCAGGAAGCGGACGCAAGTGCGAAGATGTGTTTTGTCAATATTGAAAAAGTTCTTTAGAGAACGTAGTTTCCAGTTATGTCATTATTCATCATTATCGAAAGGTACATTTGCAAACTCACGGAGGTTATGAAACATTGACATTTGCTTGATAAACTGTTCCTATAACATCTAAGCGTAGCTTGCTTGCTGCCCCATCGGCCGTCAGTTCTGCGTACTACGTGCCCTGCCCATTGGCACTTCAGCTTGCTAATCCGCGCGATTGCAGGAAGGCGCTGGATGTATGCCGCTACCAACCGTTCGATGTGGAAGTCATTCAGGCCTATGTTCAGCAGTGGACGTCCTGTGACTGAAATGATGATGATGATGATGTAGCTTGCTTACTGAGACGTAAATACAAACGTTCAAAAAATCTGCTATGAATGACCGTGCTCATCACATTAGATATTTGCAGCCACTATGCTACGAGAGGGCTAAAATTGATGGGTTCAAGTGAAAACCAACACAAACAAACCTTTTGTTACTTTATTTACCACGTGAGACTCGAACCCTAGCTCTCGAAGGTCGTATTCTGAAACGAGACGCATAAAAACTCGATCAGACGCAAGCACAGTCTATGTTTAAGTTAATCATGCAGGCATGGACCGGTCATTGTGGAAATACTTGGGAGGCCTTTGTCCAGCAGTGGACTGAGTTTCTTCCGCCACTTCTTCTCAGCACCAGCCCATATGTTGTCCCGAAGTGGTGGTAGGGCAAGCTATATTTGGGACGTGTGTATCTGTGTAAGTGCCCTACAAAGGGCCTATGTACTGAATAAACTTATTTGAATTTGCACGTCATTTAGTTGATACGAACGAACTTGGATCTATTCTTCTGAGTGTACACGTGTATCGAAGTAAACGGGGCGGCTACCAAATGACGATACATTGAATGATGTTAGATTATGACTCAACAGGACGCCCAAATACCAAACTGAATGACCGCTGACCGCATGCAATCTCCATTAAGCGTAATTTGGAGGTGTTCTAGCGACGCCCTGCAATTTGGCCGCGGATCTGTTACATCCAATGTTTTTGTGGACCTTTCACTCATTTGGGCAATAGCAGATATTAGTTATCTATGTCTATATTAAAATAAGAAATTCCGTTTCCAAAATGCTACAGTTTTTGTAACAGTTTTTGTCAGATTCGTAATAGATGCAATTGTAAGTAATGGATATTTGGTTTGAAGTTTTTCTGGCAGAATTCAGCTGGCTTTTTTCAGCTAATAGCCGAAAAATTATAGTTATGCGATCCGTAGTCTAGTGATTGGACTAATGCCCGTTTTCACCATCAATCCTTAATTTTTAAGTGATCCCTATGAAAACAAAATGCCTGTTATGTGCTACCATAGGGGTCACTTCTTTACGTTTGCTTTTTCTGTTTCAACAGTTAAAAGTTACTTCAACTATTAATTTATAATCACTTTTACTGTCTTCACAAATATCATCGTCCCATTCGTTTTCGTTCATTCGCTTGCACGCTATTCCCTCACAGCTCTCCGTGACGTCTTCACAAACTGTCAAACGCAATGCATACAGTAATTATTTTATAATCTGTATAATTTATGGCATTAGCACTGGCCACTTGGAGTGGAGTTAAAAACAAATGACTCGCGTGAGAGAAATCGATGACGGTAACTGAGGCAGTGCGGGTGAACGCCTTTGCTCGTTCATGAAAGCAATTTTAAGAAGTCAAGTCAGGGCTAAAGCATTTTATTGTGACAGGTTAATAGCTACGACATCAACGTTTCATAGGTATTACCGATT
Source organism: Ostrinia nubilalis (assembly GCF_963855985.1). Lineage (NCBI taxonomy): Eukaryota > Metazoa > Arthropoda > Insecta > Lepidoptera > Crambidae > Ostrinia > Ostrinia nubilalis. The sequence continues at coordinate 386,406 of NC_087111.1, read as the reverse complement.
GTGAACATGAAAACTTGAATTTTACTTTATTTGTGTGCACCACCGGGGCATTAACCCAGAACCTCGTGAGTTCATAATCATTTCATCAATCATCAATTCATAAAATGGGTAACAGAAACACAGTTTTTGAGCAGTAGGTAGACCATCGATAGCATGCATATTATTTACTTTCCTCTGTCTTAATAAACTATAATTCACTTTCATTTGTTTCCAAAATAACCTAAATATAATGTCCAGTATGCTAACTTTTGTTAGAGTTATTAGTTCGTGCTCTATTCATATTAATTAATTAGCAAACATCTTTTTTATTCGAGATCCGAGATAACTCGCGCACACGCCACTAAAAGTTATGAATATTCAAACACATAAAGTAGAAACATTTAGGGCGGGTTGCACCATCTTACTTTAACTTTGACAAACGTCAAATATCTGTCAAACTCCATACAAAAAGCACCGGTTAATGTCATAGTTACCGTTAAAGTTAGGTGGTACAACTCAGCCTTAGAAATAGCTCATAAAGTAGCAACAAGTTTATTTTCGGCTTAAAAAATGATTAAGCTTCATATCCATTATTCACTTAATTGTACATTTCAACGTCGGACATAGTAAAAAAACACAGATTTGCGTATCTGATTTAATTAACGATGCAGGTAGATTGATATTAGCAATGGCCGGTTACACGCGCTTTCCCCGGCACTCGCGATCATCTCGAGATTAATGCGAAGATTATTCTCGTTGTACACATGCTAAGCATGAAATATGGATGGTGAATTTATTAGCAACCAACTACGGTAGTTAGACATTTATGAGTCGACGTCGTTGAGTGTCCAAGTGGTTTAGAGTTTTTCATTTTATACGCTACTGAGCTTGATCCTCGGATATTAATTTCGGAAATTATGAATACGAAGGTTTGTTTCATTAATTAACTGTAAGTCGCTTCCTTATGAATGGAAAATCTATAAAACTCAGTGATCTCTTAAAAGGTACTCCCATCACCGGAATAATTCACATACAAAATGTACTTTTAAGCAAGAAAGTTTTAAAGTCTTCTTACTAAAGCATTACGCTCAGAATGTTGTTGTTTTTTCATTACACCAAATGTTAGGATTGTTGGGAACATGAAAGAGCACACTTGTTAAAGTCGAACGATTCTGAAACGTCAGGTGGCAAAAATCTAAACTTATAACCCAGTATTTATTAGTAGCGCCCTCCTGTAAATGTCATAATGTGGGATTTTTCAGTGTTGTCCATCTTTGGTATAATTATAAACGCATTTGTATACTTTGTGCAATTTCGTATATGCAATAGAATCCGAATGCGTCAAAAATAGTCACGGATGTCTCGAGAATCCAACTTTCAAACTGATACCACGCAGAGTGTAGACGATATTGTCATTACTACTTTCGGAATCGATTAGTATGTTGAATATTCGCTGCGATCTAATCGATTACGAGCGAATAGATTAAGATTGTTCTTATGCATTCCACTTTCTCGTGGTGATGTGCATTCTCGAAGATCATCTCACGATAAATCATTTGCAAATGGATTTATCTGTCTCATAGAATACTATAGATATACTACTATAGACAGCCCGTGACTTCGTACGCGTGGATCCCGTTTTATCCCCTTAGGCACCCCTAAGGGTTTCGTAAAATCCGTTCTTAGTGAGAACCTACATTCTAAAAGGACCCCCATGCAAAATTTGAGACTCCAAGCACTTGTAGTTTCTGAGATTTCGTGATGAGTGAGTCAGTAAATCAGTGACCTTTCAATTTTATAGATGATAATTACTTTTATGTCACGTGTTTGTAATTAATCAAAAACTGTGCTTCTTATGAAAATAAGCATTTTGAAATGCGTTATTTATTCTTAATGCCTACGTCAATATAAAATTAATCCTCGCCACTAATTAATACTAGACTAGCGAATAGTCTGGTGAGCTTTTACAAACAGACTTATAATAAAGTAACATCAGTGAATGAGAGAATGAGAATCCCCAGTCGATGAAGCACATGATGTCGTGCCCTGAGTGCCCGAGCAATTACACGCAGCAGGATTTAATTAATGCTGCTGACAACGCCAATCTTGTGGCGGAGTTTTGGGCTGACACTGTATAGGTTTGTTGTCGACACGAAAAGAAGAAGATTAATGCTCGCCACTTATTAACACTGGCGAATACTCTGGTGAGCTTTTACAAACACTTATAATAAAGTAAAATCAGTGAATGAGAGAATGAGAATCCCCAGTTGATGAAGCACATGATGTCGTGCCCTGAGTGCCCGAGCAATTACACCCAGCAGGATTTAATTAATGCTGCTGACAACGCCAATCTTGTGGCGGAGTTTTGGGCTGACACTGTATAGGTTTGTTGTCGACACGAAAAGAAGAAGATTAATGCTCGCCACTTATTAACACTGGCGAATACTCTGGTGAGCTTTTACAAACACTTATAATAAAGTAAAATCAGTGAATGAGAGAATGAGAATCCCCAGTTGATGAAGCACATGATGTCGTGCCCTGAGTGCCCGAACAATTACACCCAGCAGGATTTAATTAATGCTGCTGACAACGCCAATCTTGTGGCGGAGTTTTGGGCTGACACTGTATAGGTTTGTTGTCGACACGATAAGAAGAAGAAGAAGTGAATGAGTTTATTACGCTGATTTTTAACCGACTTCAAAAAGTATGAGGTTCTCAAGTCGGCTAAATATTTTTAACAGCTCTGGCCTACATAGGACCCGAAGCAGTAAACAACCAGTACACCATGTTGAGACGCATACGTTACATACATAAAATAAACACCCAAAGCTACATCATCATCACTCAACAATAGCTTTTAAGTAACGTTCACGTAACAGATCGTCAGCCATGTTATTATGATCGTCGTTTGTTAACACTCGACACGCGAGCGACCTCTGAACCACGCCTTGGGAAGTGTTAGGTAATGCAGTGATGATGCACTTTTGGATATTTTACTTTTATTTTTATTTATGTGACGGGCTCTACAGTGACTGTGAGAGTACAAGATTTTCTCTTGAAAAATGCCTTGGAACTTGAACCATTTGCGTCTGGGTAACTACTCTCACCGACTGATCTATGGAGATATTGGTGAACCTGCTATGGACGTACCCAGTTATGAGCTATAACTGGGTACGTCCATAGCAGGTTATTCTTCTTTAGCATTAGAAATGCAAAAATCCAAATTACTCTGTTCTTTATAGGTCGATGCTTAAATCGATGTCCTACAACATATCGCATTCAAAACATAGCTACTTACTTATAATTTAATTAAAAACGTAATGTAGGTGTTTTCGGCTGTAAGAATTATATTATAAGAATCCCTGTTTGTAATATTATAGAGAACTGTGGTTTCCTGAATAAATAAATATAAAATAAAATAAAAATATGTGCCTATTAAGTACGGTACAAAAGTAGCATGGTAGAGCTTGTGGTATATGTCATTTGTATGACAAACTTAACAGGACTTAACTGCATATTAGCAAATTGACATATATCTATTCCTTGGTTTGGACTCCTTGACTGTTACAATTGCCTCATAAAATAACATAATCTTCATCATCATCATCTCAGCCATAGGACGCCCATTGCTGAACATAGGCCTCCCCCAATGTAAAAATAACATTGTTATACCAAAAACAAAGTCATCATCATTAAGCTGACAGCATAAAATCAAAAACCACAGGTTTCTCATAAATACACCACCTGACCCGTAGGCGCGCGCGCACGTAAATCATGCGAGAAAGTGCCGCAAACCTGTTCATCCCTCACGCGCTTTCTTTGAACCCCGTAACCTTATAATCATACCAATAAGAAACTTAATCGCCTGGCCACATATGCTTTATAATATTCATACCAGTCCGCGTATTAAACGCGATAAGATTGGGAATCGCTCGTTAAAATTTTATGTCATCAAACTAACTAATATTATAAAGAGAAAAGATGAGTATTTTTGTATGTTTGTATTGAATAGGCTCCAAAACTACTGGAACGAATTGGCAAATCCTTTCACCATCATAATTCTAATTATTTTCTGGAAACATAGACAATTTCAAGGCCTTTTCAAGGCGAGAGTGAATAGACACTTACAGGGCAGATAATATATGTATGTACCATCCTAGACTGCATCTCACTTAACACCAGGTGCGATTGCGGTCAAACCTGCCATGTTAATCATAAAAAAACTATTTATAATTTTAAAATTCGTTGTTAAATACTTTTATCTACTAATGCAAAGCCGGGGCTGGCCGCTAGTTTCCAATAAAGATCATAATTCATTAAAATCGACAAATTTAATCATGCACATAGATAGCTTTTAATTTTAGCGCGATAAAAGCTGTTTTGCATTAGTTCAGTATAATCATAGTGGTTTCATAGAATATGGGAAGGAAGTAGGTTTCCTTATATTATTATCATGTTTTCTGATCGTAAATCTTTCTAAGATGAATAAACATGGCTGCTATATTTCTTACTCTATTTAAAAAACACATAAAATGCCGTAAGATACCATGGGAGCGTCTATACATATAACTTAATTGCCTATAAAACAGGAGGCAAACTAAATGCCAATTTATTTCAGCTAAGCAGAAATGAGTCACATAAAGTATTATTTTATAGTTATAAAAAACTTTTCTTAAATAACTGAGCACCGCGACTTCGTACGCGTAAAAATAGTTTGAATAATATTTCCCGTTTTCGCAACACTTTTCTTTACTGCTCCGCCACTATTGGCTGTAGGGTGATGTAAAATCGCCTAAAGCCTTCCTCGATAAATGGGCTATCCAACACAAGTCTTCAGCTTTATAATATTAGCAAATTATTGATTATTATATAGCTTCAATCACAGTTTATTTCAATAATTAATGTATGTACAATTGTACAATTAACCGTCTGAAATGTTGACAACTGTTGATTAAGATTTTTAATATTTTAAAGCGCCGCGCCGCTGCAGTGCTTTGTGATGAGTCTACCACAGCCTTCCTGCACTATAGCAACATGTCATTAAGTTGATATTTATAGGACGTCAGAGCGGCCTTCGCAGTTTTCACTCAGGATCGTTAGCGATAAAACGCGCCAGGAATTCACACTTGCACGACAACTTGCAACCATGTCAATGGCATTCAATCGGGGTAATAACAAACGCGCCCTCTAGCGAGATTAATATTAGTATCAATCGATCCAATTTTAACTTTATGTAGCCGTAGATTGTGTTTTAAATTAATCAGAAATTGATTGAAAATTGTTACAACTGTGGATGTATGATTTATTATCGGACTCTTTGAAACACTTTTCCATTTAAAGAAAATAAATTAATAATATTCCTCTTTTCGATATAGCTCCCCTACTCGTATTTACTTAATTATAAATGGTAGGTATAATACTTTTGACATAGTGTTTCGTTTTTACACTTATCCCTAACAGGATCCAAATAACCACCACAGCCGGGCTAGGACGCGCGCCGTGATAAAATCTTATCGACGAATTTAGACGACAAACGTATGAGTTTATCGCGTAATATCGAAAAAAGACGCGATAAAACCTTATCGCGGCGCGCATCCTACCTAGGCCTGTCACGTTTCAGTTTTGCTTTGTGCTTTGAAATTATATGACAATCTTGAAAAGAAAGTTGTTGCATTCGATTGGAAGGAAGGATCAAATGGTCTACTTTTAATACAGGGTGTTCATTTCGCATGACTAAGGTATTTGGAGCGATTAATAAATATTAATTAAAGCACTTTCTTTTAAACATATCAAGTTTATTCTAAACTATTAGCTAAACACATCATGATCTACTTAGATAAAGGTAAAATTAGCAAACGAAACTCACGTGTGGGACGTATAAATGTGCTCTTTAAGAGCCTACTTATAAAAAATAAATGAAAACAATTTCATTTTACTGGAATTTAAATAGACAGCTAAGCTTTAAATATCAGCCCAATAAATCACTGTAGCTTCATGATTTTCAAAAGAAGAGAAGAAATAAGTAATTAAGTTGTAAGCTCGCTCCCCCTTTCGGCCTGATCACTTTCCAAGACTCCAAAATGCAAACCAAGAGCTTCTCTGTTCTGACATTGAAGTCGTTTAAGATGAAAGACACCCTGTATGCATACAACATGGTCATAATAACCCAGTGGTAAGTGGAACAATGGTGTCGGATGCCGGCGAGCAGATCATGTGGCGGCGTTTTCTACCGCATATGCGCGCACGCATGTTTGTTCTGCGCAACCCACTTCAAGGTGCATAGAAAATGCGCTTAAAGGACATGCCGAGATGCAAAAGGGTAGGGGACAAACTAGTCAATTGACGTACTTTTTAAGAGCTGTCAAATTCGACTCCACCATAGATTGTGTATGAACCATGATGTCATCAAGCGGCGAACCCAATGAGTTTTCGCATATGAAAGATCCGCTAGATGACGGGACGTGGATGTGGGGTCTGACTGCTGCGTGATTGGTGGATTTTGACATATCTGTCAATGTCATGTCAAAATAACCAATCATGCAGCATTTGGACCTCGCGTCCACGTATTGCCATCTGGCGGACTTTTCATACGCGAAAACCCTCATTGACTGAAAATGTATTGATTACAAAGCTACTAAAAAAATACTGGCGAATGAAAACTACACATTAAAATTATACATTCTTATACAGAAGTGAAAGAAGACCACGTTAGTTGGAGATAATTTCATAACTACGTTATTTAGCATTAACATGTCGAGATATACATAATTTAAACCCAATTTATAGTATTACTCACTCATGTCACATTTATTTATAAAATTCTTCTAAATGTCAAGAAAAAAATATTATCAGTCACGAGTTTCTCATGTAATTTATTGCATATTTTCGTCTAGTGGTTTATTTTTAGCAATTTATTGTTAATTTATTAAATTATTTCAGTTTAATTACCCCAGCATTAATATTTTAATCGTGCGGACGATCTATGAAATCAATCACTACATGTCTTAATTCAGCCATTTTTTTTTTAAACTATTAAGTTGTTGAAATGGTACTATTTCCAATAGATGTATCTACTCGATTACCAAACGATAGGCTCTCCACATTGCAAATCAATATAAACTGAACACCTGAACTGAACTTCGTATTAAAAACAGACTATCGGCAACTGTGCAACTACAAATACTGAAGTTCTTTGGTCACGTCTACTCTAGAAATGAGAACTCGATGGAGAGACTGGTGGTTCAGAGCCAGGTTGAAGGCAAGAGAGCACGCGGTCGATCGCCAACCCGCTGGATAGACGCCATCACAAAGGCCACTGAGTCCACCATGGTCCAGTGTACTCGCGACGCCTCTAACCGTCAGAAATGGAAGCACATCGCCAGAAGAACTACCCTCGCAGATGAAATTACCCCAATCTGACAAGAGTGCCCGATTAAGAAGATAAACTGAACTTCAGCTATAACCCATAGGTAAGGGGGCGTCCATTAATTACGTAAGACATTTAGGGGTGGGGAGGGGTTCAAGAAAAACCTCACCAAATCTCACGTAGGGGAGAGAGGGGGTCTCGACAAATATCACGTAATTTTTTTCAGGAAGAAAAAGGGTCAAATTGCGAGAAAACTGGGTTATTTTATATTAAAAAAATAAATATATTTTATGATGATAATGATAAATTATTTAATTTTTTTATTGTATACCGTCTAAACAATAAGTAAATTAGAAGAAACGTTTTTTTTATGTTACATCCTTTTACATTGAAAATATGTATTTTATAAAATCTCACGTGAGATTGTGGGAAGGGGGAGGTGGTCTGGAAAAATCCCACCAAATCTCACCAAGGAGGGCGGGAGGGTTGAAAAATTGTCAAAATTGTCTCACGTAATTAATGGACGCCCCCTAAATAGGCAAGCAAAACAACATAGGTAGGTAAATCAAATTAGCTCAACTCAATAGACAACAAAGTCAGTCAGTAATCAATATCTCGCGATGCAAATTAATGTTTTCCTGCATGCTCTCGTGCGCGCCTCGCTCTACATCACCCGTCTCTGGTGACCAAGGACTTGGTGCAGGCATTCCTCTAGACCATTGGTTCTCAAAGTGGGGGGAAGACTTTTAAAGGGGGGCGCGGGCCATCTGTGTATTTAAGTACAAAAAAACTACGACCACTGAGAGAATGCATTCCAGACTGCTCGATACGACCATTAAATAATCTTGACTGGAGGAGGAGGGGGGGCGGAATTTTTGTAGGGTCGAAAGGGGGCGCGTCTCAAATAAGTTTGGGAACCAAGGCTCTAGATGACAAGGCACAATCAAAAGCTATGTAGTAATGCAATTGTAAATGGTAATATTGGGTGATCCTCGTCTACTAAGTCTATCATGCTGCTGTAAGTCTTTTGTGACCAGCAGACTTTTAGTGATGCATGCAAATGAAGGTTTTCCTGCATGCTCTCGTGTGCGCCTCGCTCTACATCGCCCGTCTCTGGTGACCAAGGACTTGTATGCATTCCTCTCGGTGATAAGGCACAGTCAAAAGTTATAGTAATGCCTTTTTAAACGTAATTCAATTACGAATATTGGTCATTTGCTAAGGGGATTATTCCTGCAACTGCAAGTCTTGTGTAGCTAGAAAATATAAAAACACAGAAAAGTTATGTGCATTTTTGAAATTTCGTGGCCTTCGTCTACCGTCTTATGCAAGAAAGTGTAAAAAAAATTGTAAATTATAAATCGTAGCAGCATTTATACCTCAATAGCAACTGATCAAATTTTAATTGCAGCTGCTGTTGATTGGAAATTTTAATTAAGTTTTTTAGAATCACACTATCCTTTGGGCGGGGCACATAGCTCTTAGAGCTCATGGCCGCTAGGGCAAGAAAGTTCTTGAGTGGCGACCACGAGCCGAAAGACGTAGCGTGGGCAGGCCTCCCACTAGGTGGACCGATGATCTGGTGAGGGTCGCGGGAGGTGCCTGGATGCGAGCGGCGCAGGACCGGTCTTTGTGAAAATCCTTGGGGGAGGCCTTTGTCCAGCAGTGGACGTCTTTCGGCTAAAACGAACGAACGAAAGAACGAACTATCCTTTAAGGAAGTTGGTAGTCAGTTTAAGCTATTAGTGAAGTTTAATACTCGTATGACCAAAGTAGTACACTGCTTCATCATTTTACTGTGACGGCAATCTCTATAATATCAAGACAGTTGCACTCAATGCAGCCCTGGAAATGAGCTGGGGTGTGAAACGATCGCTTACGTCGATCGATTGTTGTGCATAATTATTGCTTTGTGATTACTCATCGAGAGAATCGAGAAGTATCGAGTCGCTGATAAGTAGCGCATGTAAACAATGTTTGGAACGAATCGATGTTTCTGAGAGATTTAACTGTTAGTTTAGATCTGTCTAACAAAGTAGTAATCATTGCTGTGTATTATATTACTAAACAGCGTTTAGAGATACATTTGCAATGCAACATATACATTATTACTCGTTGATGTGTTTTGTATTACACAACTAATTACTTAACTTGACTTCCTTTACATATTTTATTAGACCATAAATTTTGTACCATCAAAACCAACTTCATTATAAACGTTGCAATGTTAACGCAATTGAAATCGAGCCGAGCCTAGAATAGCACAAGAGTATTTACAATGTTCTTTGTTTTTAAACCTAAAAATGCATAAGTTTAAATCCCACCACCTCATTGCAATTTCCCTGCAATTCACTCACCTATTCAACAGCGTCTCGAGTAGATGAGCGGAATGCGGCAACGCTTCGACCAGCAAATCCGCTGGTAACTCCGTAGCCACCGTCTGCAGCACGCCAGGTCCAAGCCTCGCCAAGATGGCGGCCGCTTCCCTAAACTGTCTGCCTTCTGCTAAAAGAAGCACGCGCCGCAGAGCGAGACGAGGCGACGTGTAGGTGTTCTTCTCCCGCTCTCTCTCGCGGCGGATCCGCTCTCGGCTCTCGTTCATCTTGGTGTGGCGCTAGCCCATCGTATTTGGGGTAGGGACTTTACAGCGTCTGTGGAGGAGAGGATAGAATAAGATATAACGAACTTGTAAAGATAGAGTCACATCTTTTGCCTATGTGTATCGCTGACAGGCTCTTCTAAAGCCTGGTCCGTGAGCACGTAGAATCCCGTCCAATGACCCCAAGCTACCCATCCTTATCGCTCGCGCGTAATTATATTGCTGTCGCGACTGTGCGACGCGCGCCCGCAGTGAGTGTGCGAGCGCGACAGCAACATAATTACGTGCGAGCGACAAGGATGGGCAGCTTGGAGTCATTGGACGGGATTCTACGTGCTCACGGACCAGGCTTTATCACCTCTCTATCACCTGTCATCCGCTTTGCAACGGAGGGAAGTCGAACCTTAACTTCGAACTCCTCCTATGTTCTTCAGATTAATTTCGTTGCGGGTCCAATGACAGTTTAACTTTCCCCGGGAAAAACTTGACGTTCACTGGTTGGGTTTTTATTGACGGTTAACCTGTAGTTCCTGGCTACACAGGAGTTGCAGCGGTGGGAAAGAGAGGTGGGAATAGTCCCGTAAGCTCTATCGAAAATATGTGACAGATCTATACACCAAAACTAGCAACTTTTGCCCAAATAATTATTGATGTAATTCCGTGGCAATTATAAGTAGTTATTAAAGTTCTTTAATTACAACGATTGTACAACGGCCGTTGGGGCAGAAAAGTTCTCGAGTGGCGACCGCGGGCTGGAAGTCGTAGCGTGGTGAACGTCAGAATGGCGGGTGTATGATCACATAAATGAATAAAATGAATATGATTAATTAATACCTGAGGTGTACCTTGGTGTACCTTTAGTTATTTATTTTGTACTTCCCTAAGACGGGAACAATTACGATTACAAAATGAGCCGCCAACCTGATATCAGGTTGGCGGGTGTATGCTGAAATTGGACGAAACAGGTAAGTTATGGTATTCTAATATTTATCATTATTTAGTACCTGAGATGTACCTCACAAATATATTAATACGAACCGAATGCGACGAATAATTAACGAGAAAATCGATACGAAAAATTTGATATCCACCATTTTCTTGATGGCCACCATTTTTTATAAGATGTTAGAAAGTTGATACCGACACAGATAATACATACCGTAGAATTTTTAAAGTCTGTTTTTATGACACGCACACTTGTAAATTTGCCAATACCATTAATTTGCTACTATACTCTGATTTTTAATTCGACGGAATTTTGACATTTCAGAAGTGTTGTCAACATTAAAACATTCCCACTAAGAATGGAGAGTATTTTCACAAATTAAAAAATAATCCTTTCTTGAATTTAAGGTTCCACTTGAAAAACTGTTCAGGCACACATGCTTTCAATGAGCACGGTACGATTGCGCGGGACCTATTTAAATCTGCCGCCAACTCCGTCCCGCCAAAACTTACACGGCGAGCGCGCGCGACTACAGCAGCGCCGCGCTCCACGACGGCAAACGAACGAAAACTACGCAACGCGCTCTCTCGCGTTTGGGCCGGCATCGCGAGTGCCACGTTTATTGTGTGCTCCAACGGAAATGTGAAATTTGGTGACTTTTTGGAAATGTTTTGTGTGTGAGGCCTCCACCGTACTTTGCTTGAAGTTAGTGACTCAAGTGAACCACCGAAGACACCGGGCGAAGCCCTAACTACCGGCCGGCGGCGTCCTACAGAGTACCTACCAGCAGCGCGGCGGCAGACAAGGTACCTGTTCGATTGTTTCTGTGTTTTGTTGATTGTGTTGTGCCTGGACGACACTGGGGAACTCATATTCGGATAAGCTATCGAAGTAGTTAACAAAAACTAAGGCTTAAAAATGTACAGATCCTTTCAAAATGGTCATTTGAATTTTTATTATCATATTTTTGAAGTTAAAAAAAAAATTGGGAAATTATTTTTCTATTACTGGACTCCCTGGCCAATAATCCATGGGTTACAAACCTTTTTTATGAAAATCCTTTTGTTAATAAAATTTAGCTTCATAAAATAGTCAATTTAACAAGATGCCAATTTTATAATCCAAGTTGATTAAGATGACGATAATGATGACTGATGATTAATACATTTTCGTTTATGTTAATATGTCGTTTTTCTGTGTTAAAAACACGTTTAGTCTCTAAAATGTACATAATAATTAGTGAACATTGAATTCACAAAACAAACAATAGTTCATTCTTAAAAGTTGTACTTGATGAAATTTCATTTCATATTATTTATTACTAGCTGACCCGGCGAACTTTGTTCCGCCTTAATGGCAATAAATAAGCAGACTTTTTTTTAATTTCGAACGGGATAAAAAGTATCCTATGTCCTTCTCCTGGCTCTAAACTACCTCCCTGACAATTTTCAGCTAAATCGGTTCAGCCGTTCTTGAGTTATAAGTGGAGTAACTAACACGACTTTCTTTTATATATTAGATATTAGATAGATTAATTCAAAGCAAAAAAGGCTTATTACATCTGAATTGTCAAAAAATGACAGCTGTCAGAATTCCGTCGAATTAAAAATCGGACTTTAGACGAAAAGAAGAAGAGAATAAAATTAGAAGAAGAAGACGATGTCCCGATTATTAGTTCCCATTGTTGCCACGTTGGACAACCTTATTTATGACATTTACAGGAGGGCGCTGCTATCAATACTTTTTGATTTTAGCATATTAATGGTATTGGCAAATTCACAAGTGTGCGTGTCATAAAAAACAGACTTTAAAAATACTACGGTATGTATTATCTGTGTCAGTATCAACTTTCTAACTTCTTATAAAAAATGGTGGCCATCAAGAAAATGGTGGATATCAAATTTTTTGTATCGATTTTCTCGTTAATTATTCGTCGCATTTGGTTCGTATTAATATATTTGTGAGGTACATCTCAGGTACTAAATAATGATAAATATTAGAATACCATAACTTACCTGTTTCGTCCAATTTCAGCATACACCCGCCAACCTGATATCAGGTTGGCGGCTCATTTTGTAATCGTAATTGTTCCCGTCTTAGGGAAGTACAAAATAAATAACTAAAGGTACACCAAGGTACACCTCAGGTATTAATTAATCATATTTATTTTATTCATTTCTGTGATCATACACCCGCCATTCTGACGTTCACGTAGCGTGGGCAGGCCTCCTACTAGGTGGACCGACGATCTCGTAAAGGTCGCGGGAAGAGCCTAGATGCGGGCAGCGCAGGACCGTGCATTGTGGAAAACCTTGGAGGAGGCCTTTGTCCAGCAGTGGACGTCATTTGGCTGAAACGGACGAACGAACGAACGAAAGTTCTTTACGGATTAAATTTTAAACAACCGTAACATAATTTAAAAACTTTGAAGTATCGACTGCCTCAGGTGGAGATCACACCCACGACCTTTCAAATCAAATCAAATTATTTATTCAGTACTTAGGCATTGTACAAGGCACTTGTACACATCTCAAATATAGCTTTCGCTTTCCGAGCGACAACTCTAAGTTATGCAAGCTTTGGTTTTTTTTTTCAATTTTAGTAAACTGCCATTAATCTTCTATAATATAAAAATGAATCGCAAAATGTGTTGGTAAGCGCATAACTCAACAATGCCTGGACCATTTTTACCAATTCTTTTTTTTATGTTCGTTTTTCTCACGCGGGCGAAGCCGCTGGCGGAAAGCTAGTACCGAATACAATTAGGTTGGAAGTTATTGGTAAAATAATCAATACAGTTCCCTCGAAATTAATTAACAAAAAATTTGACCACAAAGTACAGTTCGTTAGCTATTTTTACCAGCTTCAATTGTTTGAGTCTACATCAGTACAGTTTAGATTGGCGGCCGTGACTCAGTGTCACCGCGGTTCAAGAACCTTTGCTAATGACCGCGGACAGGTGGTAGGTATTGTGCTTTGGTGCAAGGCAAGAGAGAGTCGGCATAGTCCAAACTCTGCAGTATTTTAGATGATTGCACAATATTAAGGCTGAGTTGCACCACCTAACTTTAACCGTAACTATAAAAGCCGGTGCTTTTTGTATGGAGTTTGACAAATCTTTGACGTTTTGAAGTAAAAGTAAGATGGAGTAACCCGGCCTAAATGTGGAACTTTTTTATTTGAATCATACCTACCTGATGGAAAGTGATGATCAGGCCGAAGGTGGCAGCATAAATATATTTATTAGTTTATAAAATTTCTCTTGATCTTGTTCCTGATATGTTCATCATCATCATCATCTCTCTAATTTAACAGATAGAGGATTTGGTCTTCACTACCCATGCTGTCCAGACGGGTTATGGAGGCTAAGCAATTTAACAAAGTTAAATTTTTGAGGTGTTGGATCGATATTCCAACATGCTTGTCAAAAATTTCCCATAAGGAAAAACTACTACTTTTGTGAAGCCTCAATGTAACCTTGTTGGTGTTCAAATAAATAAATAAGGAAAAACTAAAACTGAGTTACACCACCTTACTTGAACTGTAACTATAACTATAAAGATAACCGGTGTTTTTGTATGGAGTATGACAGATTTTTGACGTTGGTTAAAGTTGAAGTAAGATGGTGCGACCCAGCTTAATTATGTTTTCCAGTCAGGGTTGAAATCAAATGATTTAGAGAAACCCGTGAGCCGAAGGAATAACATTTTTAACAATCCGCTCTTCGCTCGCAACTCAAACCGCCCGGTAATCACTAAACAGTAATAGTACTGTAATTATTGCAATGATGAATGAATCTCCGCAGGGCTGACTATTATGATTATGGGATGTAACCTTCGGAAAAATGATCGTTGTTCTTTTGTTTTCCCAGCACATTAAGAGCCATTTTACATTTTCGTGCGAATTTCTAAGATTTTGGAAGCATGAATTACTATCTTAAGCAACACCCAGAGATTATTTAATAACTGCGAAAGATAGGTCAATCCTTGTTGTTGACCATTAATGAAACGGATTTACTAAAACTCTTTTGCTTAATTCACAGTGCCCCATCTCCCACAACCATTTTACGAAAAAATTGCCGCAGACTCATTTTCAAAGTCCTGTATCTATTATTTATGCTCATATAATAAGCTTAAAAATATATAGTAATCATCGGAAATAAATTCTTGTAGTCCATTAATGAAATAGATTCTTGAATTTCATTACCATTATTGAGTAAAATCTAAAAATAATTTGGCAAATTTGAAGATTAACGTCACATTTTGATCGTGGTTTTTGGTTTAAAAACACAGCATAAACTGCAATAAAAGTATCCCAAAATAAAGAATATTCATTGTAGAATTAATTTCTACAGTTATTGTTTAAATATTAGTAACCACTTTGTCAAAATATTGATGTGAATATCAGTATAAATTACAATGCGCAAGCCTACATCGATTAGTATGGCGCGAGCGCCCGTCAAGGCAGGACCTGTGTCATTTTTCCCGCCGTGACGTTTACGTGCGTTCGTGTCGTAAAGCGGTGATTTGTACGGCGACCAAATACATTTGATACTATGCCGAGAGGCTGTTTCGAGTCGGCCGGCCGAGCAGAAATTGAAATGATGAATTTTAATTTCTTTGACGGATCTGGGTGTAACTATGTATAATATGTAGGTACCATGTATTTAATTTAATTAATAAATTATAAAAAAGTATATCCATTATGATAGCACCCTTAACACAAGCATATTGGTTGCCTACTTTTGGACTAGATGGCGCTGTGAAATTGTCCAAAGATTTGTTTATTTATTTATCCGCTTTGAGTTTTGTTTCGTGAAGAAGAAAAAGAAGCGTTTTGTTTTGTTGTTAAATCTATACTAATAAAAGAGGAAAGATTTAATTGTTAGTTTGTTTGTTTGGAGGCAATAGGCTCCGAAAAAAATTTCTTTCACGATTTAGAATCCTAATTTTTTTCTATGTAGGCTATAAAATATTTTCAAAAACTTTAGTCCAAAATCTTTGATAAAATTCGACGTTTAATAAATAAATTAGATAACATGTTAATACTTTTTTCTTCAGTACGATTTTAGTACTTGTTTTTCAGAAATTCTACGATTTAACTAAACTTCTAAAGTGTTTATATTTTATGCATAATTTATTAACTTCTAAAATATACATAATATCCTATTGATAGATGACGTGCTTCGTATTTTATTAAAATTATTACCTGACTAGGTTAAAAAGGTGTGGAATGTTATTTTGGAGATAACTTGGTTCCATAGAAATATAGAGAGATGCTAAGTAACGCGCTGAGTTCGAAACTCAGTGTCGTATTAGAAATTCACACACACAAAGAAATCAAATTATGTGCTCATTATCCATTGCGGTATCAGTATTCAACGTTCGAATAATCTTTAGTACTATGCAAGCAATATAAACTGTTTACATAATGACGTCGCTACTGTCATCATTGCTTTCACAAGCAATATGTTCCAAATTGTCCCTTGTCACATTTCCCTTTAGTTTCTGTGATCTGTGCTTGTTTCTAAGTTGATATCAATGAAATATTCCTTAGTACTTTTGATTTAAATTTTTTTTTTTTATTATGACACGTGTTTGAAAAATCAAGGTCAGATTACAATAAAATAACAAGTGAAAACGTAACATTGCATTGCAACTCGCAATTTCGCAATATTGATGAGGAGATTCCATTGGAAAGTCTGTATTCATTCCTAGGATTCCCCTAACACCATCAAATTCAAGAGAATTCAAGAGAGTGCAGTTTCCCATCTCATGCTTAGGGACCACGGTTTAAAATAGTGTGGTTGCATAGAGCCTGCAACGGGCAACCGCGTGCGCAGCTGCTCATACTAATTTTCGATACAAAAGCAAGTGTTGGCGCCCTCACGAGTTTTAGCGGAGTTCCATATGGTAGCGGGAGTAGACTTAATGGAAATCTATGCTTCTCCGACGACCAGTTGTATGTGGAATACTCCAGAGTATGCGCACACAATAGCCTGGTGATTTTAGCACCTGAAGGAAAAACAAAAAACATTGTTTACAAAGAAATCTGCGGCAGGTGTAGTGTTTTAATTTTGTTTTAGAAAGATCTCATAATTTTGTAAGTATTCAAATATTTAAACATAATGATGTGTAGATTTTATATCAAAAAATATTATTATAATCATTTAACAAAATTAATTTTCTTAGAATATTTTAATTCTATTAGAACCATTTTCCACTTCATCGCAGAAGAAGTCGCGGGAAAAAAGCTAGTATGAAATATGTAGTATTGCCCGCGGCTTCACCCGCTTGAAATTTAGTTTGTCAAAGATCGTCATAAATTATAGCCTATACATTGTTATTCTGGTCGACTCCAGGGATGGATGAGCGTCGCTGTCGCTGGCGACAGGGTCTTCTGGTTCAGGGTTCATGGCGTAGGTCTCAGCCAAAATGAAATCCACTCGTAGAAATTAATAAACTCAGTGTATTAACGAAAATAATTACACACAGCACTAGAGTCGTATCGGAACTGAGTGAACCAAAGGTCTTGCGATAGGAACGTCCGACCCGAGTGATAGTTGAACACAGACTGCCTAGTACTGCTGTACTGTACTGTAAAGTTTCATCAAAATCTGTTCAGTAGTTTTTGCGTGAAAGTGTAACAAACATCCAGACATCCACACAAACTTTCGTATTTATAATATTAGTAAGACTAGTAAAAAGTAAGATAGTAAGATGAATTATTTTAGTTATTTGTTTACTTATAATAATATTTATTTATTTATTTCTTAGCTCTGTCTGATAATGGATCTGGAGGAGATGCAATGGCCACCTCCGTAACAAAACAATAGAACCATATGGAGTTTGGGCTTGTGTGATTCGCCTTGACGAATATTTCGTATCCAGGGTCCGATGATGGAGCTGTAAGGGGGCAGATTTTTTTTTTCACTTTGTGACTGTCTTTATTTTGTACCTACTTAATATATTTTACATATTATACCTATTCGTGTTTCATTATTCGTATCCAGGGTCCGATGATGGAGCTGTAAGGGGGCAGATTTATTTTTCACTATGTGACTGTCTTTATTTTGTACTTAATATATATTTTACATATTATACCTATTCGTGTTTCATTATGAATCGAAATATAAAAGACTTAATAAACTTTAAATTAATTAATCAAGTTTGAATACCTCATTCTACCTTAAAATTAATAACTTAAATCAAGTCTTAATACGGTCACGGCTCAAGATTTTTTTGTCCATTTCAGCGTTCTTTTTACTCTTTTGACGTTGCGTTGACAGCTTTTACCTAAATTCGCGCGGAATATTTTTGTGAAATGGCTCTTAAACTTTGCCTTCATACTTTTATCTACTACGTATAGTAGAATTACTTACATCATCTACTTAATCACTATTTTCGCCTCTTACAAACTTAAAGGCATAAAAAACAAATGGGAAGATAACATTTTTTCTGTAATATAGATACCTATTAGTATTTAGATAAACCATCTGCTTCAGACCCAGAGATCCTGGGTTTGATCCCCAATGGGGGCAGATTTTTCTATTCGGTTTGATTGCCAGGTACAGTTTAGTCCACCTGACCAGCTACCACCATCTTACCAAAAGCTGGGTTGTACCATCTTACTTTAACTTTAACAAACGTCACAAATCTGTCAAACTCCATACAAAAAGCACTGGTTATCGTTATAGCTACGGTTAAAGTTAGGAGGTGCAACTCAGCTAAGTCGTTTACCTTAACAACAATGTTAACAGCATTGTCACAGCTTGATCATCCCTTTCCATGTATGTATATTACTAATCAGTTTATAATCAACTTTATCGTCTGAAAATTTAACTCTAGAGCTACGTTTTGAAAGCACTACTATTAATAATCTACGGAGGTGTGAACACGATGGTGACAACAATTTCTGCAAGTTGTGCTTCACCTAACTACTAACCCGAGCGAGCTGGTGTGACAAATCGTCCAATGTAAACCAGGCGTCGGCGCGAGCCGTCGTGATCGGGAGTTACACGCTGCGATTATTGGAGCAATCATACTTATACTTAAACTGCAAGTTAATGTTGAGGAATCATCATAAGATTTTACGCGTCAATTTTAAATACGCGCGTGAAAATGTATTATTTTTCTTGAAAACATCAAATTATACAGCCATTTATAGATGTTCTAATTTAACTTGACTAATATGAGCAATTTTCAAGGCAGTTAAACATAACTGATACGTTAATGTTTATTAAATATCGCTAGTTTTAAATTAATCATTATAAAGTTTTGACTAAAAAACTACGCTAGAGGCAGTAGTAACACTATTTCATTTCATTTCCCTACGTCTTCAATTTACGAAACTTCTTTGAATGTTACATTGTACCAAACTCGAAGATTCGAACCCACAACACCTGAAAGGCGATCGGTCACCGACGCGTGCGCATCTCACGGACTCTACATAACCATAGTCTGGTTAATCCCTCCCTTATATTTTTATAATTTACCTGTAATATTTTACTTCCAATCCCAAATTAATAACCACGAGTGGATATTTCAATAATTTGGTTATCGGAGCCTATCAATTTACTCAAATCGAACAAGTCGTTAACTTTTTAATCAAGTTGTTACTTTTAATTTCACGTCTAACACACAATTATCGAAATCGAAAAACACGAAAAAAATATGGAAAACCTTGGGGGAGGCCTTTGTCCAGCAGTGGACGTCATTTGGCTAAAACGAACAAAATATTGGATTATGGATGAGAAGAATCAGATCATAGATACAGCGCGGTCGCAGTGTCGCCCAAAATCGGAACACCGTTACGGTAGCCATTAACGGGACAGTGTACCTATAGTCATCTTCTGTGCGATTATGTTTCATTTTGAATAATCGCTGTACAGATTGTACAAAAAATGTGTATTTAAAAAATGCTGGCCTTTCACGTGCCAATATCGGTTTCAACTCAAGTTCAAAGGAAGAAATACCAATTCTGTATGTTACCGATGCCATCCTTTCTTCGTCAAGTGAATACAGAGTTGAACTCTTTCGATTCGATCTTCCGGACTTCCTGATCGACAGTCCTGCTATGAGCTGAGTGTTCCTAGTTTAGTTAGGACATTGTGGGCTTGAATTAACCTGTCCAAAAAGCAATAAGTACTAATTAATTATTGTATTGTGATTCTGTATTTTTATGTTTGTGTAAATATCGATCTTTAGTGACTTATGAAGTCCACCACACAGCAACAGGATAAACACGATAATAGTGGACGCCAGAAGACATCAGAAGATCTCTGAAGATTGGTACAGATTCCTACAATGCCAATTTAGTATCGCGAATTTTGTATCATCTTGGTTTTGAATGCTTCGAAATATCTCCAGGCATATGATTTGATGGAAGATGATTTTGAAGCCACGATAGCCGAACGGTGAAGGGGTCGGAGTGGCCGACTCTAGATCCGAGGAACGCGGGTTCGAATCCCACCGCCGCTCGACTATTGTGGTGAGCCCACTCATAACACAAGCATATGATACATGTAGATATTCAGATAGCATATGATACATAGAGTTTTTCATATAAATATATATGTAATGAAACTTCGCCAAATTGCAATGTAGGTCCATAACGTAATGAGCCGCGACAGACGCGTAACGGGTCGCAGATCACTCGTCACTGCCATTTGTGCCGAGTCAGTGCGATTTTGTCACATCACACCGCGGTAATTTGCCGTTAATGTTGTTGGCTGGTGCTCATTTGTAACGGTCGGGATTTAGCCTTATGGGGTCCACTTATGAAAGAAAGATTATTTTTATCTAGTCCAAAATCATGTTATTATGCAACTTTCTTTTGATTTAAACCGGGTTCTTAGATGATCCGTTAATTTTGGGGTTTATTTAGGGGCTTAACTATTGAAAAAATGACACCTATTTTGGGGTACCTACTGCTAGACAAGTATTGAATTACGTCTCTCTCAAATACTCAGGTTCACCGGTTGCTCAGGCCATGTGTCTTGTCAATTAGCCATAGTACAGTCAACAGCACATTAGACTGCGTAATATGTAGCATATATTGCAACTTAGTAGGTATTCATATGTTTAGCATGAATAGAATAGAAAACTTTTTATTTATTTGCAAGAAAGGTATACAAGCAGGTAAGACATAGATTAAAACAGAGAGAAATAAACAAGTGGACAATTAACTGCTTGTGCCCCTCTGACAAAAAGGCACCCGCTCAGCGTACATCAAGACCGCCAGGGCTTGTCTTGAAACTGATTTTCAGCGGGGCATGACGTAACGTCATCTAAACTTACAATTAGAATATTAGCCAGCTAAATCCCCTTTTTTTGGGAATGAATCGGGAAATGATTTGCGCATGCCCACTGGCTGATGGGGACAGTCAGTCAGTGGGTTATGTGGGACTCTCCCCGCCGGGAGGGCGGGGCCTACCCACTACAACCCAACAGTGTCCTCCGGGGCCATCGATACGAAGCCGCCAGTTATTGTAGCCCTTAGTCCCCTAAGATGAAACTGCGCAGCACATTATTCTTAACGCTTAGTAAGTATATGCACATGTAACTTTTCATTCCTTCCCATATTCACTCATACCAACACAACAGGCTTTCAGTACAAGTAAGTCAGCGGTATTTATACACATGCGTTTCCCCTTACTTTCCCTGTCGTTTTCCCCGAAGCCGGACAATCGCCACATTTCACCTTGACCAGACACACTCGTTTTGCGAGTATATGCATTTCTCTGAGATATACTATAGATGTATATGTATAAGGTAGGCGCAAGTTTCTTGTATCTGCATTAAGAGTACAGACAATATGCCATTTCCTTATTGTGGCGTTGGGGCGTCTCCTGGTACATTTTCACAATCAATTCCTAAATTTTAAGTGTCAATTCCTAAATTTTAAGTGACCCTTCTGAAAACAAAATTCCTGTTATATGTTACCATAGGGGTCAGTTAAAAATTAGGGATTGAAGGTGAAAACGGGCATAAGAGGCGAATCTGTTACCTAACAGGTAACAAACTGATTCCTGGTCGGGTTATAGGGAATCCACTTCTTCACCTCTACACCATAGGAATTTCATTCCTATCAGAATATTGCCTGCTAACAATCTGGGTGACTGAAAATGCTTCTAGGCATCCTTCAGGGTTTTTCATATAATTGAAACTCCTGCCTGAATTCTGTTTTTCACCAGGACTTCCTGAAATACAAAATGTCAGGACAGGAGTTTCTGAAATACACCGTCAGTCGTGACCTATGCATTTTACCAATGTATGTACAATTGTACATGTCACAGGATTCGAACTTAAAATCGAGACAGATCAATACAAAGGCGTCTTCTTTGACTCTACAAATGGATATTTCGAGTTTTCTTGGACTTTCTAAGCAAAGTCGTATAGAAACTGCTAAGTAATGGCATTCAGGTAAATAA
This sequence comes from Ostrinia nubilalis, assembly GCF_963855985.1. NCBI lineage: Eukaryota > Metazoa > Arthropoda > Insecta > Lepidoptera > Crambidae > Ostrinia > Ostrinia nubilalis. The sequence continues at coordinate 364,085 of NC_087111.1, read as the reverse complement.
CAAAATTCACGACTGTAACAATTATTGACATCTTTTTCAGTAAAACAAAATACTCTACTACCCTCCAATAGACCTCTGAAACAATCATGAAATTCATCCTTTTGGGTCATGTCATGACGCATGAACTTTAAATTTTGTAGAGCTTGAGAAAGATCAGTCTGAAATCTGGCATAGATTATGCTAGAAGTGCTTTCGATCTGATATGGGTCCAGCGCTGTGACGTGTAAATGTCTTTTGAAGTTCAGAATTTTCTTTCTTTTCGGAATTGCAGGTGTAAGGCACAGTTGGACAAGTATTACACCTCTGTAAATACTTTAAAATTAAATAACATAGCCATTAACTCACCAGTGCGCCTCCAAAACAAATCCAAAACAATAGCACTTCACATACACAAATCAGTCAACAATCCTCAACACCGCACTTTTATTCAAATATCGTCACCACCAAAAAGTTATTACACTGCCAAACTTAAAAAAAACACGTCATGAAACGTCAACAGTTTTTTTATTCCGTTTTAAAAATTCGAATGCGTTCGAAAAAGTTTACGCGAGTTCGGATTTGGAACGCGTTACCGGTCAGAGACAAGACAGACGAGCGCCAAGCGTGGGCACGAGGCGTGGTGTGCGCGCCTGCGCGAGGCGCTCGCGCGTGAAAGCTCACGGACGGCGCTATGCGTGGATGAGCGGTGATTACGATTTTTGACAGCTATGAGGAAATTGCCAAATGATATTTGAGGAAGCAGCGTTTTAGCCGTGCAAAAACATAAAAGGTTCATCCAATTAATTACACTTAAAGTATTATCACATTAATAAAATAATCAAAATCGTTGGTTTACTTAATTATATCCCTAAATCTATGTCTTACTTGTCAAAGTTGAATAATCAGTGTGATTTTTTAAAATATGTAATTTTTTTTAATGCTTGTGTTGCACAAAAATACTTAGCTATGATTTTGATATCGATAACATTATTATTGCAATACTTTGCCAAAAAGCTCTGCATCTCATCTAATAGAAAGACGATCTGTCACTCAAAAAACTCAATCACATCAAGACCCAAAAGAGGAAAACAAAAATACATTAAAATAAGGAAAACGGCTTCTTAACAATCTTAATTACGATCATCCATTTGATTTAGACTAAGAGTATGCGCACACCGTTGATTTTTCGACGGCCGATAGTTTAGTCGGGCAGTTGATCAGTATGGGCATGTATGGGAGTGCGCACACTACGCCGATTCGATTTGGCCGATTCTTCATACAAATTAAAATCAGGCACAACTATCGGCCAACTAAAAATCAACGGTGTGCGCCTACTCTAACTGATTTCAAAATAATTCAATTCGGAAGTTCCTTATACGTACTGCATAACCCCGTCCCCGCGACAGGTGGCTGGAAGCTTGAGCGCGTTTTCTCACGCAGGATTTATTCTCTTTGGACTTTTTGTTTCATGGGATTGTGTAAAAGCTCACTTATTTTAAAACAATTTCCGCAGTAAGATTCTCATTCAAAAGGTTCATTCATTTCAGATGTACCATACAATTTATTAGCAATATCAGTTTATCGACACTAATCTAGTAAGATAAATCATAAAATGAAGAACGGATTTTTGCATTTTTTAAAGTTGAATGACAAGATATTTTTGCAAAACTTAAAAAATCAGTTGCCTCTGATAAACCCACGATTATTTTTGCATTCTCGAACACATTTGCAATAATATTTAGAGAGCTAATTTCAACAAAGTATATTTGTAAAAATATAACAAATTCCCCAGATTTTATTTCAATTATTTCACTTAATTAGCGCATACAAATAAAATTACCTCACAATAATTAGAGAAGGGAACGCTAAGTGCGCAACGAATGCCTAATGAAACGCCTAACAAAAGTATCATTGCGATGCGCGGTGAAACAATAACCGAGGTATTTTTATTGTTTATGTTTGTAACGAGCGGATGAGGAAGCGAAGCAACGTAAGGCCGGGGTCTTAGAGACAGCAAGAAATCAGTTTGGCCGAAACACTTATTTCTACGCATGCTCTAATTTTGAATACAAATCTCTAATCGTTATATTCGTTAGGTGTCCATAAAAAAAATCAAAATCAAAGTTATCTTTATTTCTGTAGGCTAATTAAATTAGTACTTACAAATCGTCAAATGCTCTTAAGCCTATACATACATGTCTCATTCTTTTTTTGCCTTACCAGCGCAAATGCCATAGCAATGTTGTCTCATTCAGTCTACGCTTTCAAATTTCATCCATTTAGCAAATTATTTATTTTTTGGGACAAAGGACAATGACCAAAAGTGGTCCAAATGTCCACCACTAATGAGACCTATGTTGGCTTATAGTCCATTAAATAGAGTTTAACTTTCAGTATGGGACGTAAAAAAAATAAGCTGTCAGTAAAAAGTTATGACCGTATGAAAAATTGTAGTAGTTTACGCGCTAATCTCAGGAACTACTGGTCCGATTTGAAAAAATATTTTTGTTATGGATAGCCCATTTATCAAGGATGGTTTTAGGTTATATAACATCACCCTACAACCAATAGGGGCGGAGCAGCGACCACCCCCGACCATAATTCCAATATTGTTGTCTTTCTTCTCAGCTTATTTTTTTTTTCTTTTAGCGAGAATCTACCACGGCGCACTAAGCGACATGACATAACATGCATAGATTAATCCAAAATGTGCAATTGATAGAATGATATGGAGAACATTTTTCGGATGAATAGGTAAAAAACATGACTTTTAATTCAGTCATAACTTTACTGACAGCATATTTTTGATTGCGGATTGGTTATAAATGAATCAGTATTTAGTAGACTATTTTACTACATAGGTCTCGTTAGTGGTGGACATTTGGACCACACTCCATACATTTTTGGTCATTGTCCATCGAACTTAACTTTTTCCATAGCTTAGATAATATAATTTATTGTACAGAGACAGGCCATATCACGTATGATACGTTCTTGTAATAAATGCTACCGACAGTCTATTGTTCTTTTGATTCGTAGCCATATGAACCATTTCTTAAGGTATACCCAACAAAATGATTTTATAACCTTTTTTCTATTGGACTCTAAATCAGTCTTTCCCAAAGTAGGCGATAACGCCCCCTTGTGGGCGCTGCAGGCTTAAAGGGGGGCGGTAGGAGACCCAGAAAAAAAATCGGGACGTTGTGTAGAAGCTTGGCAGGCGTCATTTATTAGGAAGACTCTTAGATACCAACTGAGCACTCGACACTCGACTACAAATGGGGGCGCTAAAAAGAATTTATTCTCAAAGTGTGCAGTAGACAAAATAAGTTTGGGAACCGCTGCTCTAAATGAAAATATGAATGAGGAAAAAATTTCTACGCTAGATGTGAGGACGCAGCCTTATGATGCGTTGGACCACGCCGGCCTCATTTCGAGGCTCTATTAAATAATTGTTGTTAATTATTTTTATCCAACTAATAGTAAGAGCCACCATTTTCGTTCGGAAGGGCTACTCTTTACGACTCCGTTTGGAAATAGCAATAGAATTTATGATGGAGTTCTAATTGCGAAGTATTTTTAGATCGGTAATAACATTGCTTCTTTCTATTCGTTACACTTACCCAATTCTACAGTATAGTTTGTATTTAGTTTCTTACTAGGTTAAACTTATATAAGATTATAACTTTCGCCACGGTAATAATATCATACAGTATTGTAACTTCATATAAACCGACGAAACGCGAGCTTTCCTTCGAATTTCAAATCTCGGGACGTGGTCGAAATCCAAAAGTTAGGGGTGTCGCGAATGTGCCGAACGGACGTCGATGGCCTAGTGTTGAAAATGACTAAGGTGATTGAATTTGACTGACCGTCGTTTACGATCTTTGTCAAAAACTAGTCATTAACTGTCAGAAATTGTCATTTTCAGTCAGTTTGATTTGAAATGAAAATTATACATATATTGTATAAAACCAGCTTTTGCCAACGATTTCGCCCGCCTGAAATTAAAGTAACAGGTCATTAAGTACTCATTATGATTAGTAGATTCAATATTATTTTAGTATATTTTTTTTAATTAAATCTACTAATCACAAAACAACACGCATTTTTATCCTATTCCATTCACAAAGTATTATTTTTGTCTAAATAAAAAAAAATTACAATCACAAAACTAGATAGAAATTCTAAGTAGACAGATGTAATTTTATTAGAATGGGTACTGTAGGTAAGCAGCCCTATCGCATGTTGTCATACCGTGACGTACCGCGGGGCTGTTGACATTTTTTCAAAAATATGGCCGAGTTGGAATACTGTATAGATAGTATTACCGTGCTTTCGCGTTCCATTTCAACTAAAATAGAGAAACACTTGTGACCACGGCCGGCTGCAGCATAGCAGCCGAAACGTCAAACCATGATTGCATATGTATAGTTGTTGCAATTCACGAAGGCGAGTGAGCCACAAGTGAGCTTTACATGTGTGGTGGCTCGCTACTGTTCGCTCACTCGCCTTCGTGAACTCACACTGCAAGAACTTATAACTCATATAAAAAATGTCGCGTTAAAACCCGTGTTTCTCTATTTTAGGTTAAACTTATGTAATCTAACTGTATCTTGTACGTTTAGGAGCTTATACCACTACTTAGACAACCAGCTAAAGACTTTTTGCTGTAAGTACACTACACAAAAAACCAGTGCAGTTAAAGAAACATAACACCTAAGTGTCTTGGAAATACCGCTTTCACATAAATTTCCTAGGTCAAACTAAGCAGAGACTAGATGAACGTACATACTTAAAACAATACTGTTGAAGTTAACGACATGCGATATGAGGTAAACTTTACTCACATAGCAAAGGTTTACTGTAGAATTATTGAGAGGCGTAGACCATTGACTTTTTGTCGGCCGATGTATCGCGCTGTTAATCAGTATAAACATTTTAAACATGTCTGAAAGTACGGACATTACACCGATTTGGTAGCGACCGATTCTTCATACAAATTACAATCAGAAAGAAAGAAAGAAAGAAACATTTATTGCCATGGACATCACAAAAGACAAAAGAGGTAAAATTAAAAAAAAAGCAAATAAGACAGAGGTGACATAAAACATACAATGAATGAGCAAGTAAACTAAGCAGTGCCACCCTGTCGCACAGCGATGCCCATCGCAATGGGACCCCACTCAGCATATGCCGTGGCCCCCGGTGAGGGAGGCCACGACGCTGGTTTTCAGTGTGCCCCATGCCGAGTGAGAGTCACGGACACTAACCTATACTAATCAATCAGGCCTAACTATCGGCCGACTAAAAGTCTCTCTTCTTCTTATCGTGTCGACACCAAACCTACATAGTGTCAGCCCAAAACTCCGCTACAAGTGTGGCGTTGTCAGCAGCATTCATTAAATCCTCCTGCGTGCAGTTGCTCGGGCACACAGGGCACGACATCATGTGCTTCATCGACTGGGGAACAAAACCAGGAAGAAGAAGTTACGGTTAAAATTAAAATGATGCAACTCAGCCTTAGAGTCGATGGAGATAGATGTCGCTAACTAGACACGATCCATTTTTAGCCAGTCTTCCAAGTTCAGCAAAAAGTTAATCATCACTTACCTTTTATTACCTCAGCTGTAACATCCAAGGTCGTTAACCCGCAACAATGCTGATGCGGTCACTGCGACCCCGCATGACTGCGTCACTTTCTTCCTTGAGCTTTTTTTAAGTTTGTTCTTTATTCTTCATGCCTGGACTGGGCAGGGTGACTCATAATTGAGGACTAGGGTTGTGAACTTAGTTGTCACAGCACATGGCGCAGTTACACTATTACGGAAAATTGACCGAGACAGATACCGAAGTATGGGCGACGCACGGCGAAAATTTATGCGTGTCTACACTACGTCTCGGCCAATATCCCGTATAGTGTAACTGCGCCAACAAACAAATTAAGTGAAGTGCTTACAGCTCGTTGTCTGTCTGACTTATTGTTAAATTTAGATGCTGAAATAGAGCTGTATTTCTTTGTAGAGTTTTACTTTTACCAAGCATTAAGTATTTTAGGTATCATTACCCAAATAGCGTTCATTAAAACGGATTTTCAGACGATACACGTAAATAATCCGACCACCTAATGACAAAATTTAACGGCACTAATTTAATTTACCTTTCACTGACCTTTCAGGTACAGCAGACTGTATACTTGACATTTGTAATGCAGAGGGGAAAACACACCCATACACTGTACGTTGACATAATATTATTATGTACTAGCGGCCGCCCGCGACTTCGTACGCGTGGAACCCGTTTTACCCCCTTCATCCATCTTACGCGGTTTAGATTTTTTCATACAAATGTTTTTTCCCGATAACTCCCGTTCCCGTGGGAATTTTGCAATATCCTGTTGTAACTAAGCTTTAAGTTTACTAAGATACCTGCATGCCAAATTTCAAGCGTCTAACTTAAGCGGTTTAGATTTTTCATACAAAAGGATTTTACCGCTAATACCCGTTCCCGTGGGAATTCCTAAGTATACTATAACCTGCCCAGTAGTACGAAAAATAATTTTACCAAGTTTCGTTAAAATCCGTCTAGTGGTTTTTGTTTCTATAAGGAACATACAGACGGACAGACAGACAAAAATTTTACTGATTGCATTTTTGGCATCAGTATCAATCACTAATTACCCCCTGATAGTTATTTTGAAAATATATTTCATGTACAGAATTGACCTCTCTACAGATTTATTATAAGTAACTTTAAGGAGCAGAGATTATACAGAGCCCCGAATGCGCTAATTTGTAATGTCTCCAATTCACTCGCGTTTCATCTCCAGTCGCGCTCCATTTTCATTCCAGCTGAAGTGCAATTCGGTATCGCGTTAAAGTTCACGCGCAAACAAAGACGAAACCACGAATTTATGCAATTTTCATTAAAAGTCCGAACTGTAAATGTTCGTGAAGCGTTCGAGATAAAGTTGCTATTTGTCAGTATTTAGGCAAAGGCGCAGTTGCGCTCCGTTTACGTTACGCATCTTTGGAATTAGCTGTCAAAACGACAACTCGAAACGGATTTATTTATACAGCTGATTTTCGTGCGTATTCCAGAGGCGTTGCAGTTCAAAATGTTTATTACAATCGGGCCCAGTTCTTGTTAAGATCGTCCGTAACTCAGCTATAAACCACACCATAAAGAAGAGGAAGTGCGGTCGATGGCCACGGGACCCTCCACCATTGAGGTGGCAACGAACTGCGCCTGCCCTATACAGCTTTATTACGTCCAGTTCACTAAAACAATTGAGTTTTGTTCTCACCAACTGCCTACTCTTGGAGTTCTATGACTCTTACCCAAGGGTCAAAAGGCCATAAGAAGGACATGTATAGTGTATAATATAAAATATAACTTAAATTGGTTGTGTACCTGACCATGATGACTGTCTTTATTGGTGTGTCCTATCGAATAAAACATGGGATCTTTGAGGGGGGAAAATTGTAGGTATAATGATGCACTAGGCATGCATAAATATTCTTGCAGTTTTGCTAATATCCACGGGCACCAGCAATCGCTTACTGTCAGGTAACTCATAACGAACATCTTAATAATCGTAAGTCAAAGTCAAAATCAAAATTTCTTTATTTGTATAGACTATTATATAGTGCTTACAAATCGTCAAATATTTTGCTCATAAGGAGCCTCTACATGTCTCATAATCTTTGTACCCTACCAGCTACGTCGTACTTCATTGACAACAAGACATGCTGATCTAATGTCCAACTATCTATGTTAATAAATCAATCCAATTGAATCTTTGAAAGGCTTTAGCAAGCCTATGACGATCATAAATCTTGCTCTATTTTTTCCCTGGATCATTAATAACGTGATCTGCAAATTCTCAGCAAGAGTTAAAATCCTGTTGCGTAAATTCTAGCACTTTCGACTTCGAGTTATGTGTAACTACGTAACTTATGAAGTTCGCTCCCTAAAAAATCACCCACCGTTCATCAGATAACCGATACTGAAGACTGTAGCATCCGATGAATGTCGAGTATTGTTTTAGTAAGTGTTGTCTATTGTTTTGATGATCGATGTGTGTCTGACACCGCGAGAGTGGGGTCAGTGGCGGCACGACGACCTGTGATGGGGTTCCGGGGGCATTGGCGGAAACGCTGGATTTCAAAATCAAAAAGATGTATGATAATATGATAGATCTGAAAAAAATTATTCGTTTCAGCGAAATTACTCCCACTGCTGGTTATTAAACCTTTGTTTGTCACCTGTCAATTGAGGGAAGTCGAACTTTAACTTCAAACTCCTCCTATGTTCTTCTGATTAATTTCATTGCGGGTCTAATGACAGTTTAACTTTCCCCAGGACAAACTGGACCTTCACTGATTGGGTTTATATTGGCGGTCAAGCTTTAGATTCTGGCTACACAGGAGTTGCAGCAGTGGGAACGAGAGGTGGGGATAGTCCCGTCCACTGCTGAACTCTACACAAAAAAGTGGCCTGCAAGGCTGAAAATATTCTCAAGAGTCTATTTCAGCCCAAGGATATTATGAAAATTACTGTTTCGATTTTAATATTTGTACAGATTGCATTATATTCTTGAGATTATATTGTCTATCTATGTCTTCAAACTAATATTACTTTATGTGCCTCGAAAGATCTCGCTTTATATTATCTCACGGTATAGGTGTCATATTTTCAATGCGTTGTCAATTAAGCTGTGCTTCTGAGTTTAACAAAGCTCGATTACTGATGTGGCGTGTAAATAGCCACACCAGGAATAAAAAAATTGCGGGAAGGAAGATGATGCGGGGGTCGGCTGGTGACTCCAAACAACTCAAAAATACAGCTGCATAAAACGGAAACCACCAACCTGCAGATCAGAAGACGGAGACCAGGCTTCGAGGGTCGACCCGTCGATATTTCTTGCGGTTTTGATTAATTCAATTTATATTCAGATTCAGCGGATTTTTCACATTTGACTTCGTTGACAGACGTTCCAACAACAACATAGAGTTTTTTCTTAATTTTCCATAGAGGTTTTTCGCGAAGGTTGGCTCCTGCGAAGGTGCTGGCCCCGAATCCGATAAACAGATTAGTGGGAAACCATCTCATGCAGCTAGATAATTTGAGAGTTGGAGCCACCGAAGAAAAGGAAGAGAAGAAAGTTGGGCATAGGCCCAACCAATTACAGTATATTCTATTACATCACTAACGGTGAATGATCATTAAAAGATGGTATGTGTCAATTTTTGTAAAGATGCAATACCCATAACTGACATTATAAATGTGTAAGACAAAATTTTCTCAGCCGGGAAACACAATAGGTCAATAAAGTTTAGAGCCGTTTTAATGTTGGTAAATATGAGAAAGAGAAAATAAATACTCATTCACATACTACTGGAATTGCATTGAAGGGCAAGACAATTAAAGTTAAAAGCCCCATACTTGTTAAAACTTCTCAGTAGGGAAAAGAAAGGCTGATTTAATTGTAAATAAACCGAATCCAAACTCTACATTATTTTTGTTTAAAGTACGTATCAAAGTGCGTTCCATCCAAGTCTGTATATATCAAGCTTATCTAGTAGAATAATAAACAATCGATTTTTTTTTTCGGCTATTGTCTTTGCACGGCTTATACGTTGCCATTTGTTGAAAACAATCGAAATTAAAACTAAAATCTAGTGACTGCAAAAAATTAAACATTCTATTTTCAAATCCAACTCGCTCTTGTCACTTGTTTTAACTTTTTTTACTGTTGCGCAATGTCGATAACATTACATCCTGCCAGCACGAAAGTTCCCAGCGTTAGGTAATTGACGTTTTGCCGAATGGACACGCGGCAATTCGCCGATTTAATCGCCAAATCGAATGATCGCTCGTGATTGCGATCGGGTTTCTCAGCTGTCAGTTATACGCCAATCAAATCGTAAATTGAAACGACTTATTTACTTTTTCTTTAATGATGCATGCCTATGATTTGTAAATCTTTAAATCAAATTAGATTTTATGATACCGAGTATATTGACCCTTCTCTTGCTCACAAATCTGTTAAAAACTACAATAATTACAATTAAACAAACAATTTCGACTGATAGAAAACGCTTAATGAAGCTCAAAGCTTTGAAACTCACTGTAAGATTCAAGCCTATCATTCTTTAAAATGAAATGAAAATATTTATGGCCAGAATCAAACAATACAATAACTAAAGGACAGACCACCAAACAAAGTTCAATATAAGATTAGGAAAATTAATAAAATTCAGTCAATATTCTTTATCTAATAAATTAATTTATTAGTAAAGGTCAATAAAATTCAATATTCATTTTGATAAAAAAATACATTCAAGAATCGTCTACGGATAATATTTACAACACATAAGGTCTATAGAATGATGTTTGTCTTGATTACGATTTGAACTATCTAGTTGAGCAAACAATTTTAGTAGTTCGAACTAAGGTTTAAAATCTATTTGTCTCTATCTTCCACATACGTACCAACAGCAAAATTACATTTCAATCCAGTGACAGGCTGAACCTAGATTTAATAGCAATAGCACGTGTAAGTGGACCTAACAAGTAAAAGACATATCGAACTGACAGTTGCAGAGATAGTAATCAATATCAGCATCGCATATGTTGACGAATGAATGTTCATTGCTATTTTTTTGCACGTGAGTACAGTCCAGGTATACAGGGTGACTTGGAACGAGTGAACATCCTTGTAAGGGTTTATAGTACAGGTCATTGCAACCAATTTTGTTATGTATGTGTTTAGGCAAAAGTCAACTATTTATGAGATATTTTTATTTTAGTTTTGTACAACTTTAATTACTAAATTAACACTAAACAAAGTACATTTATTTAACTACTAGCTTTGGAATTAATTTTGGAAAATCCCGTGAAGTGATAATTTTGTAGTAAAAATGCAACATAATAGTTTAAAATATTATATAGCTTTGGAATTGGTAGAATTTTTCGGTTTTTTATACAGGGTGTTAGGTAAATGGGTATATGAGCCGACACTAGCCCATGTTAACATGGGCATATAAATGGTGTGAAGTCAGAAATTTTCATACAAAATAAATTTTATAAAATCCGATTTGTATGAAAAATAAAATAATTAAAATGAAGATATCAATTTTCTCACTTCATCATACCATTTATATAACCATGTTAACATGGGCTAGTGTCGGCTCATATACCCATTTACCTAACACCCTGTATAACCTATGACACTCAGCAATACTATTTATTTTATGTTTTTTCATACAAAATTAAAATCAAAAAATCTGATAAGTAAAAGGATGAATTTTGCCTAGGCATATACATAACAAAATTGGTTGCAAATGACCTGTACTATAAACCCTTACAACTATGTTCACTCGTTACAAGCCACCCTGTATACATGTGAGTATACGCTATAAAGTTGCAAAATACAATCTATTACCACTACATAAGATGGTAGTGACTAGCTTGATTTGCTGTTGTCCATAGGTATGGTTCATTGAACTAACTCAAGCACATCGACAGCTGATCCGCGACCCCACGTAACTATCCGATCTCCTTTCACTGTTTATTATTGTAATTAATTGTCGTGTGTCTGACCACTTTCACCATATAGCTGAGCGTACGCGTCATTGGGAGGCAAGTGTCTACATGGGTTTGAGAAATATGTATAGCGACGGCTGCAAATCAAGCTGAAAGATAGCTTCACTCAGTGTTACATTTTTAAATTTTTCGAATAATAGTTCTTGCAACTTACAAAGGCGAGTGAGCTTTACTTTTGTGTGTACGTGTACGTACATGCACATAGTGTAATGTCTATCAAAACTTTTGAAAAAAGAACAGTAGCGAGCCACCACACATGTAAAGCTCACTCGCCTTCGTGAATTGCAACAACTATACACCAATTTTATTATGTTCGTAGGATTGGATCCCTCAGATCTTTATAGCTAGTTTTATTTATCATCATCATCATCATCATCATTTCAGCCACAGAACGCCCAATGGTGAACATAGGCCTCCCCCAATGACTCCCACATCGCACGGTTGGTAGCGGCCTGCATCCAGCGCCTTCCTAACCTTTATCAGGTCGTCGGTCCTCCTTGTGGGTGGTGAAGTTTTATTTATACTCTCTCATTACCATTTCAATTGGTCAATGGAGTTCCAAACAAGTCGTAATTCGAAAAAATCTTGAATAGGTATTTTCTGTTTTTTTTAATGCATAACAAGGCAGGTATTTGACCACAATCGCACCTGCTGTTAAGTGGGATGCAGTCTAGGATGGTACATCTATCTGCCCTGTAAGTGCCTATTCACTCTCGTCTTGAAAAGGCCCGGATTATAGTCTTCGGGAAAGACAGCAGCAGGCAGTGAATTCCAGTCCCTAGCTGTTCGCATTATTATTATTTTTTATGTGACAGGAGGCAAACGAACAGACGGACATTATAAAAGAGTCATCGAAACGCTTAGTTTTAAAGCTTTTGTGCCTCCATAATTGATTCTAGATTTTTATGTGTGGTGCTCTGACCTTTCACACCAAGTAAAATCATATTTAATCATATTGAAGCGATGCCAAGCGAAGCCTCCTCAGTAGACAGCGTGCAGAATCGCCTGACACCCGTCGACACCTAACGTAAGCCACTTAGCGGGCTTACATTAAGTGTCATTTGTCACATCAGCATTTTATAATCACTTCAGCCTTTACAACATAGGCCTTAGATTGGTTTCTATCAAGAGGGAACAAGATTTCTACACGAGGTCCGCTTTTGTCCTAATGGCTACTGTGCGTAACTTTTTCCGCAATCGAGTTAGCTTAGCAACTAGAGTTTCTATTAAGTGTCTTTTCTAGATTGGACTAGAGTCCAGATATGGAGATTCCTAGATAGCTCGATTTACGGCAATTCCTTTTTGATTATTGAGTGTGTCTGAAATAAATATTTAGTTTTAAATATTAGCATTTTGTAAATAAAAATTACTAATAATCCCGATGTCTCTCAATTCAATTTATTTATTTAAAGATAACAATGATCCACATGGTTAGTAAATGGGTATAAAGCCCGGCCAAAAACGTATCTACTTGTATTTCGTATTCGTATCTGCAAACCTTCAACTTTTTTGCTGAGATCAGCTGAGTTAATTGAAAATACATAATTACATTAAATTTCACTTTGTGCAGGAACTTTCTTCTTTTATTTGGATAAAGCATAATTAACCGTGTCTGTTGCTCGACCAGTATTAAATGCTTTTGGCGAATAATTACTTCTGACAACAGCACAATAGCAGAAAACATTTGTTACTGTATGTTAAGTTATACTGACACACATAACACACAATCCAAAGGGTTATTATAGTATCAATCAAAGTTATTAGCCACCCAATTATAATAGTCATATCATCCAGTCAAAGATACTACATACAAATGAACGAAGGTGTTCTCACAAAGTTCGTGCTTCGAAGCTATTACATGATGTTGCTTGTTGAGGCTACAGCCCACTTCTGGGCGTTCCCACCAATGTCAAGAGCAGCCGGTGTCGCGGGTAGCGTGTGTATGCGGGTATTCTTTACAATGTCTAAAGACTCTATGGAAAAATGATAGCGGCGAATCGATTGTATAGAGTTAGTGATTCGGTGAGAGCTCTGGCTTTTAGTTTTATCCATCTATAGTCTACATTTATGCGGTTATTTAAAAGCATTTTTAACCAAACTTTAATTTTTTAAACAGATGATACTGTGAAAACTACTAGGTATCAAACGGACCCACAGCCTTAAATATTCAACCAAATGTCTCCTTTTTATTATCAGAAAGATATCATATATAGGTAATTAAGGCAGATGCATGTTCTTTTTTTAACTGTTTAGCTATTTGGTCGATTGCCAGCTATCACACTTGCTCGGCAACACATCGGATAATAGTAATTATCGGCCAATGGTTGGAAAGTCGACAATTATCTAGTTATCGATACCGTCGCTGAATCATTACAATGACGATTTCTTTCTTTGAAGAGTTTAATTACAGATATTAACACTTTATAATCTTCAGAAAGAATATTTTCTGCTGTCTGAGTACGAAATTAATGGGCTGGGAGACGTAGTGTGGGCAAGCCCCCCACTAGGTGGACCGACGATCTGGTAGGTCGCGAGAAGAACCTGGATGAGCTGAAACGAACCAACGAGTACGAAATGCTGTTATTGAAAAGAATTACAGACTTGTCGGCTCATGTAAAGAACAAAAGACAATCGTTAATCTACTACCTACAGTCCTACACTAATTAATATTACAAAGCTGAAGAGTTTGTTTGTTTTTGCTTGGACACGCTAATCTCAGGAAATACTGGTCCGATTCGAAAAAATATTTTTGTATTGAATAGCCCGTTTATAGAGGAAAAGTGAATAAGCACTTACAGGGCAGATATGTACCATCCTAGACTGCATCTCACTTAACACCAGGTGCGATTACGGTCAAATACCTGCCCTGTCTAGCATAAAAAAAAAGATTATTGTTTGTCACCCTACAGCCAATATAGGGGCGGAGCAGTAAATAAAATGTTGCAAAAACGGGAAATATTCAAGCTATTTTCACGCAAACGAAGTTACTGGCACAGCCAGTAACCTATACGTTGGTTGTCGTATATTCCTTCATCATTTCATTTTATTATCATGACCTTGTAATGATTAGTGTTTCTCGTTTGATACCGCTTGGTACACTGTCCAGTACAATGACTATCCCGTAAAGGCAACTCCATTCGCCTGCGTGTTGCGTTATCGCAGAGCTTAAAGCGCTTATGGCTTAACTGTATTTGGGCAGGCACGGACTCAGGTATATGTGGTACATTCAAACAATTGGAACATAATATTCTAATTATATGTATAGTTTAGAGCAAAATAGTATATTAGTACCGGTTGTAAGGTAACATTATAATTAAAAATAACATTAGTTTTCTTAGTTCTACCCTTTACATTTAGTTTTCAGCTAGGTTAGGACTACAACATTTAACTGGAGATGAATTTTATTAGGCATGTTCTAAATTTTTTTTATTACTCACGTGTTCTTTATTAAAAAATGTACTCAAAGTAGTTACTGTATCGTAGCTACATGCAAAAAATAATCTCTCGGCAAGCTCTCTTTGGTTTGAATTCTCTAAAGAAAGTCGAGGTTGTCATTATTCAAAAAAATATATATTAATCATTATTATGATTTTAAACTTTTCTTAATCCCTCCCTGCAATGTTTAAGAGAATAGCCAGCAATTCACCACCACATAATATATTCCAGTTTTACCACATCCATACAAGTGCGATCTATTGGCCGTTATGTTCAGCCGCCCCGTGTTGTGTGGAAGCATAATGAGAAGCCGAAGCTACGCCTCTTAGGACTAACTGTATATGCGTTTAATAGCAGGCTTTATGGGGGCAATAATGCTATGTAGAATGTTTTTATACGGGTACATACATAGCCCGCAGAATTGCTAAAATTAAATGGCAGTGGGCGAGGCACGTAGCACGCAGAACTGATGGCCGCTGGGGCAGAAAAGTTCTCGAGAACCACGGGCCGAAAGACTAGTTTAGGCAGGCCCACTAGGTGGACCGACGATCTGGTAAAGGTCGCGGGAGGTGCCTGGAAATCCTTGGAGGGCCTTTGTCCAGCAGTGGACGTCATTTGGCTGAAACGAGAACTAGAACGAACGAAATAATGTTTTCGGTATGTTGTGCTTTATAGCATAAATGCACCATACATAGACATTTAGAGTGACTGTCAATATCTTACCACTTACCACCAGTGGCGCCAACTGGTGGACACAAATGCGATAGTTCTCGTTAAGAAATGCCTATCTCGCAAACAATGTCCAAGTTAATGTACTCGAAAAACAAAAACCGACCAGTAGTTTTGATATCTAATAAGTACCTACTGTATGCGACTATTCCGCTTAGAGTTATTGACTCTACCACTAATTTACTGCCAAGCGTCCTCAAGCATCAACCTTTCCAAAGCTCGCCGAGTTACCCGATCAGCTTTACTGCCATGTTGTTTTTTATCCACAACGAGGAAGCTCTTAGCCTGTATCTCACCTGATGGTAGGTGATGATCAGGCCGAAGTGATGTTCCACGTTTCGACTCGGTAGGTCGTCATCGGTTGGACGAACTGACTAATTTAACAAGTAAATATGTTATGCAGGCAATAAATAAATGAAGTTATAAAATACCCATTACACGCTAAAGTTAATTTTTATGTGCACATGAGTTTTAAATAAAAGTCAGCACGAATATAATGTATGAAGTACTTGAAAGTAAAAGCAGTAAAAGCCTCTACAAGTCTTGGGCAATACATACTTATAGTTTTGGCTTGTCAAGAATAAGTGCCGTAACAAATTCAATCACCCGATTAAAATTAATAAAAAGTAACAATAGTAGGCTCATAGCCATAGTAAGTGAAAGACTACTAGAAACCTTATTAGGAAATTAATAAGAACATTAAATGTTTGACTGACTGTTTTTGGCTTTTAAATATTTCTCCTTATTGTATGGACTATAATTATGTAGTGTCTGAAATAAATCTATTGATTTGATTTGATTTGATTAAATTCAGAAGTGCTATTATTGTATAGTGGCATTACCAAGTTAATATACATTGTATAATTTTATTATTCTGAATCCCATAACTGTCCGCCAAAGAGAGAGCTTTTCTCCGCAGCAACCAATTGGAACCGTAGACAATCGGGCCAATAAATAAAAGAATCACAATCAAGCAATATCTACAAGTATATGCATTGGAGACGGAGGCATTCCAATAAAATTTAAATAATCAAAACACCGCCTCTTGGCTAATAAGTGAAAGTCCATGTGATGGCGATGCCGGCTTTTTTGTGGTGTGGGCCGATGGCACCAGCGAAGCGGTTTTGCCACGTGCTACGATTTACACGTGTAGGTACAGTTATAACTGATGTAATTGTTACGAGAGAAGGTTCCAGAAATATGTAGAAGTGATATCTAGCCATCACTGACGCTCTAGTACTATTTGATCCCGGGCCTGATTGAGTTTTTGTAAGAATTTCAGTACATGTCCTTTGTAACAGAGAAAGGTAGAAGTTTTCTACATCCTACTCAAAGTTTGCTGAATATTTGTGAAAAAATGTACATACAGTGTGTACAGTAGCTGTAGCGAACCTTTTTATCAAAAATGTAGCATTTTTTATGATAAAAACATAGGCTAGTAGTCTAAACAAATAAGACAGAAAACAGATTTTTGAGTTTACGGTCTTTCTTTTGCCAGGCAACCGCTCTAATTAACTACATTGATTTATTATCCTAGCTGATTCATTGATATTAAAAAAAAACATATTTTAACTGTCCCTGTTACGTCCTGCAGCAACAAGGCACACGACTGAAAAGAAAGTATTTCAGTGTGCTTACCATGAGATTACGATAGGTGTGCTCGCTAGCGAGGACGTCAAAAAATCTATGAAGATTTTATTTCTTGAAAGTAGACGCTAGGGGCGCTGCACAATATGTCATACGTTTTATGTCATTTTTTTATGCAGTCGCTAGCGAGCAAACCTAACGTAAACTCATGGTAAGCACACTGGAATGTTTCAGGACACGCTACCGTCTCTACACTCAGCCCACCGTCCACCCAGCCTTAAGCCCACACACCGCGACCCGTAGCTCTTAACTCCGACCCGTAGGGGCCACAATGGCGCACACAGCAGGCTACTTTCGCTTTTGTGTTCCGTTCCCATGGTGTCAAGTTGCATTGAGTTTTTTGCCTTTTTGCCACTATCGGCATGTTATATCATATGTCGGTGCATCGACGCTTCGTTGGGAACGATGAGTTATCAGACGAAAGGTGGCAATGCAATGAGAAACAGACCCTGAGCATACATTTTTTTTCAGTCGGGAAATGCTTTGCGCGTCTACTGGTTGATGGAGACGGGCAGTGGGTTGTGTAGTTATTAAAATTTCTTAGCGTTGTTAGAGTCGCTTCTCAAACTAGATTATAAATAAAAATAACTTGAAAAAATCGAACTGCCTAAGGCGGGAATCGAACCCTCAAACATAACGGAAGAGCAGTCACCCGGCAAAGGAAATGTCGCGACACAGTTCGATTTTTTCAAGTTATTTGTTATTTAATTTTATTTTATTTATTTTATAGGACAACCAACAAGACATACACTAGAAGACAATCAATATTTACAACGTATTTAAACTTAATCTTAGTGCTGCCTTAATTATAGGTTGCCACGGCATGCAATAGTGGACTTATACATTTAAATACATAGTGTCTACACTAAAAGAAAAGAGTTTCTTCAGCGAGTATTATTTAGCTGGAATAACATTTCGCCAGCGACTTGATGCGAATCTGTTTAGAATTTTGCGCATAAATGAAGGTAGCTTGTCCTTGGGTTATAACTTTCCAGTTTCCATACCAGAAGGGCGGGGCATTCCACTAAAACTCGACGGTGTCCTCCGGGGCTATTGAAACGGAGCCGCGAGTTATTGCCCTAAAATTGGACATGCGTCCGCGGATCTTCCCTAAGCATACACTAGCATTAGGTACCCGTTTTAAGCTTAGTCATTTTAACCTATTAACATCTACTGTTGAATTTTCAGCTTCTTGTCAACTCAAAATCAAAAATCAAAAATCAAAATCAAAAATATTTATTCAGTTTAGACCACAAGTGGCACTTATGAACGTCAAAATGTAGTAAAAAATAAAAAAGAAAAGGTAGCCCTTATGGGGCACTTTACATGTCTCCTTATCTTTAGATCTTTAGGGCCCTTAGAAATGGCAACTATGTAAAGGGAGCTCTAAAAATTAATACTTAACATATTTTATTACTAATTAATAGACTCAATAATTAATTCAAAAAAATAAAGCAGAGGAAGACTTGATTTCATGTCTGCACCATATTCCGTAACATCTCGATTAGATCTTCAAAACAGAGTTACCTAATTCTCGCGGTATGTCATTTTGGAAGTCAAGGGCAAGGTACAACTGCGACACTACAATGAATGATCTTATGAATGAATCAAAGCTTCGTGGTACTCAAAAGCTCGAGTTTAGATTCATCTTTATCGTTGGTATGTTATCGTTATCATATTTAAATTCATTTCAACAGTAAAAGCACAAAATCGCTAATCGTAAACGCGCATGTAAGAATTTTCATTAATTTTCTAAAAAAAATAAAAGTTCGAATAGTTAACATTAATATGAGCAATGAGCATCATTGTGATCAATTGACGTTCATAAGTGACACCAGTGGTCTAAATTGAATAAAATATTTTTGATTTTGATTTTGATCACAAACTTTATGTTAATTTTCAAAACGAAGCTCATATACCTACATGAGCATGACAACAGTACCAAAACCGCCCAACTTAGAAACTACAAAAACGAAAGTTCAAAACTCGATAAGGCCATAAATTCACCAAACCCGTTCTCTGGACAAGGATCGCTTATTATGTCTGAATATCAAATTCTACATTAGAAAGTGAAGCCGATTGACTCACAACATTCTGTTGACGATTCTACTAGAGTTCAATCCTCCAAATTCCATATTAAGTAGCTCTCTGTCTGTGTTACATTTTCACACCTAACCTGCTTTGCTAATTTTGATCAATTTTGGTAGAGATTGGACTTTGGTTGCTTGAACTACAAAAGTTGGAAGAGGCCAATAAATCTTAAAAAGGTGAAGAAGGCGATACAATTTTTGATAGCAATTTCATTAAGTTTTTGCAACCTGTCTCGCACACCCCGTAATGTATACAGACCGTGTAATTTATCTACCTCAATCTACCTCAATCTACACGGTCTCTTAATATACTATAGACAGGGTGTAACAAAACTAGCAAGTCACACACCACGACCGCGAGGAAGATGGGCCTAAGACGCATCGTGTTTATACGTATGTACAACAAAGTTACTATGTACGTACGTACGTAGTACTATGTGTTTGTTAGGACGGTTCCTGCAGAAGTACATCTGCTTGTTCTGGCTATTGGACAACTTGTAAATTACCTACCTACTTACATAAAATTTGTTAATTTCTCATGTGACTGTAAGGTTTTTAATGAAAAATAAATGTTCTTTAAACCTAAGAAGTACGAGTATATTAAGTCCGTCTTGTATAGTTGTCTACAGCACAACAAAAATCTAGGCCAGCGCAAAAGAAGCTGCGCAAGAACCCTACTCTTTTCAATTTCAATTTGTAAACAAGATAAGCAGGTCTACAAATCTATGGTAATTTATTGAACATAGGACAGATATAAAATAAAATCACCCTTTCCATGGATACGATACTTTATTATTAATGTTCGACAACAGATTACATGCCTGACATCAAACTCTCGCGCACAGGTACATACAAGTAGCTATATTATCCATGCAACCAGACACAAACTATTTGTATTATATTCCAAACTTACTCAAATTTTAATACTATTATAATATTTCCATTATGTCGTCCATTTTTGTGTAGTCGTAGATACAACATCGATATGCAATTATATTTTTAATTTACATTTAACATTCATTACCTACTGAGAATTTTATTCTAATCTGACTGTTCGCACGCCACAAAGATACAACTATCGCCAACCATTTTCTAAAGATCTTTAAACCATTCCTTTTCATTACGTCTGTATTCGTTTAAAATGGACCTTCGTGGCAATAGTTCGGAGGAAGTAGAAACTTTATTGCAAAAAAACTAATAACGGAGCAAAGTCATCAGTGTACTTACCATGAGATTACGTTAGGTTTGCGAGTGCGTCAAAAAAATCTATGAAAATTTTAGTTTTTGAATGTAGCCGCTAGGGGCGCTTTACAATTTGTCATGCAATTAGTGTAATTTTTACGCACTCGCTAGCAAGCACACCTAATGTAATGAGTTTACACACACAGATGTTAAGTGGACGACACTCCTTTAGGTGGGCGGCTCTCGAGTCAGACCTAAGCATTCCCAACGTCATATGATTACAATCGCATCGCTGTGACGTCCCCTCAGATATAACGCTGCGCCGCGGCGCTGCTCGCGTTTCTCTTAAACTTATTCATGCTGTAAACCTTCTCAGAATATATTTATGATCTAGTTTTCCACAAAAATATCTTTTTTACAATCACTTACAAATTAAATTATGTTTATGACTAATTTTTATGTACAGGCTACTTTGTGTGTCGCAGACTGTGCCGCTGAGATCATGGTTTGCACCTTTTACCTTATGGTATACATTACTATAAAATATCTTTTCAGATTCCCGCTATGGTGGCCATAATAATTATTAGTGAAATGTACACTATATTTTTTACATTTTCAAATATAAACTTACTTAGGTATTTTACCTATTAGGTATGACATAATTAAATGTCTACATTATTACACATATTGATTATATGTATACATACCTAACCTAGATTAATCTATCACTTTTGTAGCTTTATATTTGAGTGCCGATATGGTAATTAGTTTCAAGAAAGGAAATTGGGAAAATATATTACACTGATTCCTTAGATTCCCTATTTCTACAAACTACTTGATGCGTACCTACTGCCGTTTTTACTCTTCAGTGACTATTTCGTCACCAATGAGTTTGCCTTACTTTACTTCTTAGGCGTTAGGTAATTGTAATTATAATTTACAATACATTTTTACTTACTTGTAATTTAGGCAATAAGTGGCATAGCGCACTTCCGTGTGTAACAATTTAATATCTTAAACATTATCTACAATACTACGTTTTATTCGAAGCAGATTGTAGTCGCATTTTTCAAATATACATTTTTTTGTTTTTAAATATAATAACTCGTTTTTTTACCAGCCGCATTTTTTCCTTACACATTTTAGTAGTATTAGTAGTTATAACTTATGACTTACATCTATCTACTTTTTATTGGAATATTCTTGCCACCGCTCCTTATAGGTTTCACCCGGTTATAATATCCTAAACTAATATTTCCCATATCAGGCAACTTAAATTAATACGAAAAGCATCGCAAGCAGCAGAATAACGTATCATATATGATACGTAATAACCTATTACTTGTGGTGACCTGGATCTAGATCTGTTTTGTATATGTACAATGCCCTTAACTTATTCTAACTTAAACCTAAGTAGGTAGGCCTGGTCACCTTTTGGGACGCGAACAGCCGCAAGAAAATACACAAACCGTACGTCATTATCGTCATCAATGGTAAATCGTTATGGTACATAATATCATCATCATCATTTCAGCCATAGGACGTAATATTAAAATAATTTAAAAAAGTGTTATCCCATTAGTCCTAAATACATAATAACTTGTAGATACCTTTACGGTTTATTATGATAAAACCAGAATAAAGAATAAAATGAGGAACAAGTTACAAAGATAAAATGTACAAAACAAACCGACTCTAAATAATTGGGAAATAATTTTTAGCAAACTTTTAAAACAGAAATCTGTGATACTTGGCAAATTTTGCCGCTAGCCTTGTATCACGCCTTTATAGACTAACGTCGCCACAAATACAACATAAAAGAGTGACATTTTAAATTTTAAATAAAACTAAAAAACTATTATTAACTCTACACCAACTCGTAAACCAAAAACATATTGTACCTACGTTCCTTTTTATTTGCTCCTAACCGAATGGTCTATTGTCGCGTCTCTTTGAGTAAGTCCTATATCTGACAGTCTCAAAGTTAATGATTTTATCAAAATTTGTATAACAACATAAGTATTTCTAAGGCCCAGTTTTTTTATTTGTATTTAAAATAACTAATAGTCAAATTTGAAAGATGTCATATGAAAAGTTTAGTGGTTAAATATCAGAAAAAAAAGTTTTTCGAACATGGGTTAGCTTGACTTTTAGTACATTTTTAACTATTAGTTTACTTTAGTTAATATTTAACAATTAATTATTTTGACTAATAATCAAATTTGATAGATGTCATATGAAAAGTGGTTAATTAACAGAAAAAAACTGTTTTTCGAACAATGGTTAACTTGACTTTTAGTACATTTTTTAACTATTAGTTTACATTTAGTTAATTATTAGTAGCAAAATTTGACAATTAGTTATTTTGACTACGAATTAAAAAACTGGGCCCAAGTCTAAACATTTGTCGGCTCTATTTGTTTCTTCATAAATAAATAAGTTATATTAATTTCACGTTCGATTTGTCGTATTTTCCTGCTTACCTCTAATATTACAAAATAGGGTATTCGAGTTAGGATTGGGATTGGGTGTTTTCCAAAAATTTTTACAATATATCTATATACTTACCTAAACACTATAAAATATGTGCTTTTTAAAAGCCTACTTGCAAATACTTTTTTTCCTATCTTCCCAATGTTTGTTAAATGTACAGTTAATCTTTTATTCTTACTAATAACTTATCCTAAAAGGTAGGCCTGGTCACCCAATGGGACACGAACAGCCACGAGAAAATGCACTAATCACACGTAATCCATCAAAACATTGTTAAATAAAGAAATACTTATGAGTTTGCTTTAACTTTGGTTCTGTTAGAGAAACTTTGCCTTCACTGATTTTGTAGGCGATCAAGATCCCGGTTACAAACGACTTGCAGCGGTGGGATTTAGAGGTAGGAATAGTCCCGTTGTTCAATTAGAAAAATAATTAGTTGCTTAAAAACACGTCAATCAAATCAAAATGACCTCCATCAGAAAGTAGAGAAAATTAACAACGCCTGAAAGCGTTACTAGATGTTTACTTTTACACTGATTCATATAGAGTAAAAGATCCTTTAATCCATAAGTTATCGTTACAGTAATCACAAAAATAAAATTCAGTATAAAGGTCATAGCAGACTTATCAACTCGCAAAGGGATCAACACCGTATCGCCTTTCGCGAGCTGTCATCGCCTTTAGCACGCTATCAACCGCGAGGCGTGGATGGGTGGAGTTTCCGCCTCGAGTCGATACAGTTACGATCCCTTTCCGGGTTGATAAGTGTGCTACGTCCTTTAATAATAACATAACTAATTCGAATATATTATAATTGACGTGCAATTAGTGGTATTTTCTCGCTCACCTCTAAAACTATAAGCATGTAGAGTTGTGACATTTTCATTTGGAATGTACAAGGTCCTTAAAAATATATATTTTTATACAGTGTGAGTCACGTTAAAGTGTACATATGAAAATAGATGAAACTAGACCTATTTTTATCGACAAAAAAGAGGTCAAAAATTTTTTGAGATTTTTTTTTAATTTTTTATAGAATTTTTTTTCTTCCAATTACTTATTGTAAAGAAAACGTATTAACTTTTAAACTAAGCGGTATATCCTGATAAAATAAAAACAGTAATAATGCTAAATAACAGGCGATACTAAAAAAATACATAAAATACACAAAAAATGCCAACAAATAATAAAAAATGATACTTTTTGAAAAAATCCGCTTAAAAATTCGTGTTTTTTTGGTTATTTGCTAAATTTCTCCAAAAAATGCCCCTATAACTGGTAGTTTTTATTACTTTGTATTATTCTCTATCGTATTACCTTCGTAAAACGAAAAATCGCATGTCTCTATCCCTATCACAACATTTGCTATGAGCGTTTGAACAAAGGCCTGCCACAACATTATTCTCCGCTGCAGGTAGAGACAATTTTAATTTTAACTAAAATGCTTATTTTACTTCGAAATCTTTTGTTTTTATTTGAAATCTAACTTGTCTTTATCAAAATTACAAATCTAGAGCCATTTTCAGTTTTGTTGTTAACGAAGCGTTGAATGGCGCGCCCGGAGAGGCTTAGTTCAAACGATCATTGCAAACGTTGTGATAGGGATAGAGACATGCGATTTTTCGTTTTACGAAGGTAATACGATAGAGAATAATACAAAGTAATAAAAACTACCAGTTATAGGGGCATTTTTTGGAGAAATTTAGCAAATAACCAAAAAAACACGAATTTTTAAGCGGATTTTTTCAAAAAGTATATTTTTTTTATTATTTGTTGGCCTTTTTTGTGTATTTTATGTATTTTTTTAGTATTGCCTGTTATTTAGCATTATTACTGTTTTTATTTTATCAAGATATACCGCTTAGTTTAAAAGTTATTATGTTTTCTTTACAATAAGTAATTGGAAGAAAAAAAATTCTATAAAAAATTAAAAAAAAATCTCATAAATTTTTTGACCTCTTTTTTGTCGATAAAAATAGGTCTAGTTTCATCTATTTTCATATGTACACTTTAACGTGACTCACACTGTATAATACCTAATTTTTTTTCTTCATAGCTTTCGACACATTTCTTCTTGTATATGTACATTTCCTTACTTATTTCTACTTAGAATTAAGTTAACCTAAGCAGGTAGGCCTGGTCGCCAGTTGGGACTCGAACAGCCACAAGAAAATATACAAATCACACATTAACCAAAAGTTGCGTATTTTCACCTTAGTTGATTGATTTATAAGACAATGTGTGTAAATGAACAATGCCATACAAATTGTTCCATATAAAATAACGTTAAAGTTATTTAAATTTACAGAAATATAACGCAAAATATGTCAAAGTGTCAGCAAAACTTAAGATATTTTATTATTAGGCTGGGTTTGCACCATCTTTAACAAACGTCAAGTCTATCAAAGTTCATATAAAAACACCGGTTAAGGTTTATAGTCACAGTTAAAATAAGATGTTGCAACTCAACCTAAGGTTAATTAACTAAAATATATAACTCAAATTGTGTCAAAATTTAAGCAATAAAAATCAACATTGTAATTATTAGCATCATGACACAAATTATGGAATTCTCCATTTTGTGGCGCTTGTTCTCAGCGCTTACAAGTTGGTCTCGAAGCGCTGGTAAAAAGATTATGAGACATGTAAAGGCTCCAAAAGAATCATCATCATCATCATCATGATATCATATCATATCATAGGTTGGGTTGCACCATCTAACTTTAACAAACGTCAAAAGTCTATCAAAGTTCACATAAAAACAACGGTCATGTTAAAATATGATGGTGCAACTCAGCCTTACGCCCGTATTCAGAAACATTACTATGCGGTCTCATAGTGCGCGTGGACGCACAGGGTGACACACGAACCAATCACAGCACTCTATTCAACGCTGTGCGTTCTATTTGCTTCTTCACTTAAGCAAGTATCGTTTGTCAATACGGGCGTTAGTCTTTTATAGGTATTTTTCTTTAAATATTAGTGGCTTTGTAAGCACTATTATTAAAGTCTATGCAAATAAAGAAATTTTGACTTTGACTTTACTACATTTCGTACGGAATTTGCTATGTAAAAGAAATTTTAACACAAAATCTGTGGTGTATTCCGAGATCTAAATTTTTTTTCTAAACGACTAATAAAAAGGTACAAATTGCTGAACATTGCGTAACTGAAGTACAAATGTAGGTACTTATGTGCAATGGGCATATTTTCTTGCTCACCTCTTAATCTACTAGTAATTATCTTTGCCATCAGAGGTGTTATACCCTCGTAACGCCCATTATTTTGCCTCAAGATGGGATAACAGCCCGGACGTCTTTTTCAGGTTCACATGGTTCGGACCCAGAGGTTCGGCAGCTTGTAAAAGTGTCTTAGGATTGCCGTAGGTATGAATTTAAATATTAAATCTCTGCATAATCTAAATATATAATATAACTCACGGTAATCACTTACCATCAGGTGATCCGTTTGCTCGTTTGCCTCCTATCACATAAAAAAAAAAAAAAAAAAAAAAACTCAAAGGTGACTGACTAACTGACTGACATAGTGATCTATCAACGCACAGCCCAAACCACTGGACGGATCGGGCTGAAATTTGGCATGCAGGTAGATGTTATGACGTAGGCATCCGCAAAGGATTTTACGAAACTCTACCCCTAAGGGGGTAAAACGGGATCCACGCGTACATAAGATGCTTTTGCGATACTAACGAACCCTAAATGCTGTGTATTAAAAAGTATCACGCTTTGAAATTGGATTATAAAAGGTGGTCGGGCGTTTAGTTGATGGAACTGCATAACGCCTTGGCCCGAAAAGGTATCTGGGCGTTACGAGGATACAAGATTCTTACAACTAACCTATAAATATGCTGAGATCTACTTAGTCTAGGTGTTCAGACAATCTTCATGTTACTCACGTACAATATGGGTGGTGGGATCTAGAGGTGAGAATACTCCCGTTTCTGATAAATACGATTTGATCTTATGTTATAGATCTCAGATCCTCCGACTTATTCTAATTTAAAACTAACTTAACCTAAGCAGGTAGGCCTGGTCACCTTGTGGGACACGAGCAGCCACAAGAAAATACACAAATTACATGTAGGTATAGCGTTTTAAAAGAAATGTCAAGACATACAAAGTTTTTTGTTATTCAAAATCAATAAAAAAATCAAACTTTCTGATGTGCCATATCATGCTCTTAACTAGTTCACCGCCACCAGACCAATGTAATTTTTGACACAAAATATATTAGCTTTTTGTAAATAACTATTTTATCTACCTACAAGAATTTGTCGTATTTTCTTGCTTACCTCTATTCTAAGATTTTTCTGTCATCGTTTTACTCGTGTGGAATGTACAAGTCCTTATCACTTAATACTTGGTATGCGAACGTCGAGCATGTTTTTATATGTACAGTTTCCTTAACTTTAACCTAAGCAGGTAGGCCTGGTCACCCTTTGGGACACGAGCAGCCGCAAGAAAATACACAAATTACATGTAGGTAGCGTTGTAAAAGAAATGTCAAGACATAAAAAGTTCTTTGTTGTTTAAAATCAAACTTTCTGATAAAATCCGGGACTAACTTGACCTTTGGTTGGGTTTTTATTGGCGGTCAAGCTGTAGATCCCGGCTGCACAGGAGTTGCAGCGGTGGGAACGAGAGGTGGGAATAGTCCCGTTTCTGATAAAGATGTTTTGGTCTTTATGTAATAAACCATCTATTCCAAAATGTATCTCTGGTCAACTGCGATGACGTTCAAGGCATCTTCTTACAGCCTTAATCACCATCAGGTCAGTCTCCTCAAGATCTCGACCGTCTCTAACTTCCATCCATTTGCCCCTTAGTCGCCTCTTACGACATCCTCTGGAAGTGTGGGAGTGGTCGTATTCTACTCTGCCGGGACCACACGGCTACATTACACAAATAATACAGTAGATTCATTTAAAAATGAGAATACCAAAAATAAACAATTGAAATCTATGTACCCATATTGGTTCCACACGCCAATTTTGTTACAGACTCTGGTTAAAATCTGTGACACATCACGCTCTTAACCAGTTCACCGCCACCAGACCAATGTAATTTTTGACACAAATTAAATTATTATTTTAAATTAGCTTTTTGTAAATAGCTATTTTATCTACCTACAAGAATTTGTCGTATTTTCTTGCTTACCTCTATTCTAAGATTTTTCGGTCATCGTTTTACTCGTGTGGAATGTACAAGTCCTTATCACGTATTATTTGGAACGTCGAGTTTGTATATGTACAGTTTCCTTAACTTTAACCTAAGCAGGAAGGCCTGGTCTCCTTATGGGACTCGAACAGCCACAAGAAAATACGCAAATTACACGTTTATAAATAACGCAATAAGACCTAAAATAGAATAGAAAAAATGTATATTTGGCACAAAAAAGACAGAATTATAACAATAAAATTAAAAAAATAAATTTAAACAAAGTATGAAAAATATACTTTTTTATTCATCTATATGTGCTGAATATGTTAATGCAAATGAATAAATAAATTAATTAAATGAAATTAATTATTAATAAATTATCACAATTATTTAAAACTCAAATAATTGTTAAAATAATAAGTTATTGCGGTAAAAAATTAAAGGATTCAACATAATTTCACTTTGCAATAAATGTTAAAATAAGTTTATTTGATCATACGTAGACATTTTAGGTTTTATTCGATTTTGTCTGATTGCTAATTTTGAAATATTTAAATCTGCTTTAACAAGTCTCATCACTATGGTGAGCGGATAATTATTTTTGAGCCAGATCTGAATTTCGTTATCTGTTGTAATTTGGTTTAACTACCTAAGAATCGAGATTATTATTCAATATGATTTTGACTATTAATGTGTTAATAATTTAATAATATTCATCAACGTGTAATTTGTCGTACTGTCTTGCTTTCCTCTATAATAAATAACTATATTTTTTCTCCGCCCCTGAATGATTCATAACACTTTTATTACTAAAGTAGGTACCTAATTCTAATTATAACTACGCGGGTTGGCCTGGTCACCTTCTGGGACTCGAAAAGCCTAAGGAAATACTCAAACTACACCAAGTTCTGCCGTAAAGTGTTTAGTAGATTGTTTTTTTTTTATCCACAACGAGGAAGCTCTTGGCATCTCACCTGATGGTAAGTGATGATCAGGCCGAAGGTGGAAGCGAGCTTCACCTGGAATCCTCAACCACGGAGGAACTGGCTATCTTACTTCTAACTGCCGAAACACAACAATGCTGTTAACATTGTTGTTATGGCGACAGACTTAGGTAAGATCAAGGTATCTAGCCAGGCGGACTTAGACAAGCCCTACCACCAACCAAACCAAACAGATAAATCTGTCCCCCACTGGGAATCGAACCCGGGACCTCTGCGTCTGAAGCAGGTGGTCTTACCACTAGACCACAGAGGCGGTTAAAAGTGCGATTGTAGAGCCTTTAAGTTGTATGATTTCATGTGCCTTTAAAGGCACTTCCAACTTTCTGTCAAATAATGTCGGTTAGGCAGCATTGTGGTCTTATCTTTCATGTATGAGTGGGTATTGGAGTGAAATTTGACGTATTTCCTTGTTTACCCTTTCTACGAAATTTTTGGATCTTGCGTCACTGGAATTTACACCTTACAACTAAATTCATTAGCTTATTCATTAACCTATTTGTTAGCCTATAACCTTAAAGGTTTGACTTATCCTACATTAAATAAATTAAATAAATAGGTTATAAATTACATTAGACTACTTAGAACTAAACTACGTAGGTAGGCCTGGTCACCTTTTGGGACTCGAACAGCCACAAAGAAATACACAAATCACACGTGACACACGTATAGCAAAACTAAGTTTTTTTTATTAGTCTTTTTTTCCTGAAATATTTCGATTTGTAAGCACTATTTAACAGTCCATATGAATGAAGACATTTTTGACTTTACTAAAACTGCCTTTTTACCCGATTGCACCGGAAAGAGGGTTCTTTCGTGAGTTCATGAGTCAATCACCTGATGAAAAGTTCTAATATGTAACAAGTAAATGCTTTTTGTTCTGTAATTTTAAGGAATAAGATCATATAAGTTTCCAGCTGTTGGTCTTAACTTTGCGATGACATTGGTTGAAAATTTAATTGTAGGTCGATTACGTTATTGGATACTCAAACCTTTTTTAGTATAAAAATTTGACTCATAATTAGTGGTATTTCGATAAGTTTTTTCTACACAAAAAGGTTTGTTTTATTTAGTAAGTAGGTAATAATGTATTTTTTTATTTAATTTTATTTTATTACGTGCAATTTGTCATATTTCTTTGCTCACCTCTACTTCTATGATTTTTGCCGTTTGCATCGCCACGAAATGTACATGTTCCTTAAAACTAACCTTACCTAGATATATTATAATTTTATCATCTTTAAATCTAATCTTTGACTTAGACTTTCGAGCTTACGGGTTTTTGTAGGTACATATATATACAGTTTTCAGACTTAAGTAAATAACCTAAGGTAGGCCTGGTCACCTTTTGGGACGCGAACAGCCACAAGAAAATAAAATAAATTCCACGTAAAAATGCAAAATATTGTCAAGACTTTAGAAGTTTCTTAATGCCGCCATTTTTGACGGGTGTACGACTGTATAGTAAATATTTTTAAGATGTTTATTATAATAATAGTAATCCACATGTAATCTATCGTATTTTCTTGCTTACCTCTAATACCTAATGCAATAAATGGCCACATCCTCGCTAATTTAATCAAAATTTACAATCTTAAATCTATCTTTATTATTATTCTACTTATTCTAATATGATCTCATAAACCGCCTTATTGAATAAACTTAAGATAACTACTTTATTAAGCATACCTTTACCTTTCAATAAATATATCTATTTAAATTATTGTTGTATTGAGTATATTTTAGTATGTACAAGAGGAATCTCCACCGATCCATCGTTATAATCTATTGCTAGTGCACGTCATCGTCATTATTTCATTTACACATTTTGGTTTAACATCACAATTAATTATACAAAAGTAATCTCTAAGACTCTGCCTTGAAAGTTAAATTAAATAGAAAATTTATAATGTTCCTGAAAAGTGCATAAAATGTATCCGGGTACGCAATTTCTTACGGACTTGGATGTCAATTGTCAGTCGAGTGTCAAACGCTGATGTTTGCTGAAATGTGACACCAGCACCCCTAGACAAAACGCACTTTTTGATCGAATCGAAAATCGAATCTGTCAAAACTCCATACAAAAAAGGGGCTTTTCGACCACTTTTCGACTGGTTTGCGATCATAATTTGCACTTTGTCTAGACCCACAGGTATAAAGCCTGCATTACAGAGACAGCTGTATAGTAAATCAGTTGTTATTAGAATTCGTACTGAAACCTTTTAGGTGTTCTAGCGCGATCTTACAATGGGCAAGAGACGTAATTACAGTACGTTGACGTCTATTATTAGGCAGAATCTGACACATTTTATATGCATGCACTTTCTATTGCAGAACGAGTAAGAACTAATTAACATCATCATCATCAGCCATAGGTCGTCCACTGCTAAACAGCATATCGGTTGTTAGCGGAGTGAGAACTCGCATGACCAATGTTTTGTAAATCATAAGAACGCTTTTGAAAATAATACTCATTAAAAGTGACTTGATAATTTTAAATTAAACTGAGAGATTACGGCTGATTTTGTTTTAGATAAAATAGATTACCAGTAAATATAATAGTAACTCTACTAATGTGAGATCATCGTCTTCGCTCATCACTGGCTTAGCGGACGTACGCCACGCGTATCTCGTAGGATCAAATATTATATTTTATATTTACAAAGTTACAGATATTTTTCTTCTTTAAAAGCTAAGCTTAACTTTATGTAACTTTACGGTAGGTAACTATTTACCGATTCACACAAGATGTAATCCTTTCACTCAAAGTTTCACACATATTGTATAGTGCTGTCAAATTAGTTGTATAATGTACAGTGTAAGGGGATAGTAAGTTGTTATTTTTTATTTACTCATCATGATTTTACTTTTTTTTTTCAATTTTATTTGTCTGTCGGATCTCTTGCGGTTTCGATAATTGATGTCAAATATAATCTAGGTAACTGTCATGGAAATAGAAACGACAGTACTAGATTCATGCCAAGTACGGGTTACTACGCCATATCAAATGCCAATTGATCGAAAATATACCTAATGATCGAACACTATTCATCGAAAAGTCAAAACATCGAACGTTCAAAATGTCGAATTCACAAATGATCGAACGTTCAAAATATCGAATTTTTATTACATAGGAAAATCACTGAAACACATGGAATGATTTATTTATCAAAAATCAATATTGTAGCCACGTAATACGCATGGTTGTTCCTGATCTTTGTTCTTTGGAACTGTTGGGAATTAAGCTGAATTTGGTATATTTTCATAAAAGTTACACGTCAAGTGACTGGGAATATACCTACCTAAGTTAGTTATCTCAATACGTACGTCCCTATCCCTAAGTTCTTCGACTTTGTTTAGTTATAAGGGAAATTACAAATACAAGTTAGTTAGTTTTCGTCACTGTGATATTGATTTTCGATAAATTAATCATTCGATGTAGTAAATTTTCGATTCGATATAATAACAATTCGATATTTTTAACGTTCGACCATTTTTAAATTCGATATTTTGGACGTTCGATGTTTTGACTTTTCGATGTGCCGAATAGTGTTCGATCATTTCATTTTCGTTCAATTGGCATTCGATGAAGATAACTCGCCAAGATAAACCCTTATCTTTGTAAATGAACTGCAGCCCTTTACTTGCATCAACCCTACAATGCTTCCTTTTCCCTACGGTAGTTAAGGATTCCCGATTTTCTTGGATTCCTATACGTCATTGATCTTCATGACTGAATGTCGTAGTCAGTAACGATTTCTTTTTTCTACGACTGCTGCCGTGACAGTAAGCGACAACCTTTATACTCTTTTTAAACCAGAACTACAGCCCTTTACTTCCATCCACCCTACAACATTCTATTGAAATTTCCCCTTTTGTGGAAGTACAGACAACGGCATGACCAGCTAAATACCATGGGATCTCATGTTGGTTATGATAGAGTCAATTTTGCAACAAAATTGTGTAGTAAGTATTTGCTATCGCCTGTACACCAACGTCTAATTGCAGTGATATCATGCAATCGTGAAACACTCATACCCACAATCATTCATTCTTAAAAATAATCTTAATATTATAAGTTCTACGACTCATTACGAATCTTCAAACTTTTCCACTACTTTTTATACCCTCTTTAAACTTTGCCACTACTTTTTTACCCTAATATGCTGATTGTTTGTCATTTTCCTTCACATAGGTAATGTACAATATACGTCTAAAATACTTAAGTACATATGCCTAAATACTTGTGCGTGTAACACGCGAGTGGCGAATGCAAATAAATATAATACGGTTCAAACTTTCATGGTCATCACAATGGGATTTTCATATCGGAATTTATAGAACGCCATTTTTACATTTTGCCAAAAAAGTGATTTAACTCTGATTCGAGATTCAGTAGTTCAATTATTGTGCCGGCATTTTAATAAGTTGGGTTGCTGTCATTTCCTGACCATGGTTAGTTATGGGAGTTTAGGCAGTTAGTAGTACCAGTACCGGCAAGAAAATTTGACTTAAAAAAGTAGGTACTGGGTTGCACCATCTTATTTCAACTTTAACAAACGTCAAAAGTCTATCAAACTGTCAAAAAACACCGTTTAAAGTTATAGTTAACGTCATAATTAAGGTTTAGCAACTCAGCCTTAGTCTTACATCTTATCTGTCAATAAACAGTCACATACATTATTAGTACATAGCAATGATATTATATAAAAACAAAAGCAGATATGTTATAAGCGCTCGCGCTGTGAATACTCAAATACGTCCCAATTGGGACGTCTTGTGTTTAGTCTTCGTGTGGCCTGCGTCGTGCGCAATCGCGTGCGTACCACACCGTAAGTTCCTGTTCTTACCAAAATAAATAAAAAATGCCATCGTGTGTGTTTCGAAAGTGTACCAATTATGACTAAAGTAAACAAAATACAAGGGATCTCTTACCACACGTGATTATGCAAAATTATTTAGTATTTATATTTTCAATTATTTATGCAAACAATCAAGACGCCATCGCGCCATGCGCCATGTTCAAATTAAGAAAGAGAAAGCGATCTTGTTTTGACGTTAGAGCGATAAGGATGCGTGCGCTGCGGACATAGATTAGTTAGTGCAGAATCGTTAAAACTATAGCTATCTCTTTCGTTTGCGTGCTATTTCGTATCTTTTGTTTCACTTATCAGTTACATTTGTCAATGTGTGCAATTTGGAATAGCTCGGCACGGATTAAAATCGTAATTTCTATGAACGTAACATATCTATAGTTCTGTAATATCATTGGTACATAGTATGTTTTTTGTGATAGGTGGCGGACGACGCCCAAACGCCCCCATGTATTTCCGCAACATCTCTTTAGGGACACATTAGCTAAATCTTGGTTCGACGGTTCGTCAGCTGTTTACTGTAGCAATCGTTGTTTATTATTTGTTACACAATACACATATTATGCGCAAACATGTAAATGGTGCATAGTTTCTTAGTGGATAATAGATAAGTCTGTTATTGATTCACTGTATCTTTTCCGAAGAAAAAAAAATCAGTGGAGTCACAAGTGCGCTTCCAACCCTTTTAAGTCCCATTCCCCCCGATTGGGCCTCCGGTCCCCTCACTCACTCGGGGAAATAGCGCAAGCGCTGCTTCACACCGGTCTTCTGTGAGGCCGTGGTATCACCCCGGTCGAGCCGGCCCATTCGTGCCGAAGCGTGGCTCTCCCACAAAGAAGAGCTCTTTCAAATTACACGTTTTGAGCCGGACAGTAATTGTCGTGCGTATGGAAGTCTGCACACTACTGTTGGTACTTGTCAATTTTATTCCAACGCAACTATCGTACAATTTTCCGTGTGCAGGACCAAACGGACGAAAACCGTCCGTCTCAAAATGTCTAATTTCAAAGAGCCTGAAGAAAGAAGATTAGTTCATAACAGATTATGGCGCATATACCTGAGATGGAATACTCAAACTTTAGTAATAAAAAGGTACCTTCTTCTTCTTCTTTTCGTGTCGACAACAAACCTACACAGTGTCAGCCCCAAACTCCGCCACAAGAGTGGCGTTGTCAGTAGCACTCATCAAACCCTCCTGAGTGCAGTTGCTTGGGCACTCAGGGCAAGGTACCTACGTAGGTACTGCTTTAAATTCCGATTTAATAAATTCCATAGTAATGAACCACTTTGACTTATTTATACGACTTGGTTCTGCTTTTCAGGTGGTTTAAATGTAAGTTTACTCCCTCAACATCCCCTCTGTTTATTTTCCATTGTATTACATTACATGTGTTAGGATAAATACCTGATTGTTTTATGGTTTACCTCTACTTAAGGTCCTGGGTTCGATAGCCATATGGGACAGCTTTAGTGTTGGGGGTATTGAAATTCATTTAGACTGCATAATATCGTTTTGGTGATCTACAAGTAAAACCAAATCGTACAAACTGGTCGCTTTCCTGGAGTAAACCTATCGGATACAATAATAATAAACTAAATACAAAAATAAATCAATGTCAAATCGTTCTATGAAACTTTCATTAACTTCCACTCACGATATTAACCATTCTTATAACTATTCTACTGTAGAAAAGGGTATGATAGATATTTTCTTAACTATTTAACCTTTTCTACAATAATACTCAAATTCCTCGATCCTTGTTAGTTAATGAAAAAATAATTAATAAAAAAGCCTATTCTAACACCGAACTACTCACACGCGGTAGTGACGTTGTCGCCACTCCGGATCTAAGACGAAGCTCATAGCATACTTAATGTTTATTATATTTATACATAAGTGTTATTATCACCGTAATACATAGCGACATTGTGTCCTCATGACGTATTTTACATCATTTTATAAGTAACTTATAATTATATTTTATAGCACAAATGTGAATTTTCACTGGTTTAAATCGATAGAGAAAATCACTCTCAATTCATTTTTATGGGCAATGGAAGAAGATGGACTAACGGCTTGATAGTATTGCCAATACACACACCTGAGTAACCACCAGATCAAAGTAATACTATAAGTCCAATCCAGTCCTTGATTCTATTCCCAAATTTTAATTGCCGATGCCAAATGTAATTTGTAAGATATTAGCTATTCATCCTTGATTGTATTCCCAAATTGGAGTATGTATTTTACCTAAGTATGGACTAACGGCTTGATAGTACTGCGTATTGGCAACCTGAGTAACACACACCTAAGTAACATCTGTCCAGTCTCATAAGCCAATATGAAGTAAATTATTTTGGCCACCAGATCAAAATAATACTATTAGTTCAATCCTTGATTTTATTCCCAAATTGGAGTAGGTACTTTACTTAACTAAACTAACGACTTGATGGTATTACCAACTCACACCTTTAACATAGTTGTTCAGTCTCATAAGCCAATACGTAGTGAATTTTTTGGCTGCCAGAATAAAACAATCAATTATTAACTCAATTCAATCCTTGATTTTATTCCCAAATTGGAATTGCCGATGCCTACCTGATACATAGTTGTTCAGTTTCATAAGCCAGTAGGTTGTATATTATTTGGCCGCCAGATCAAAATAACAAATCATCAACTCGATTCAATCCTTAAGCCTTAGGTCAATGAATTCTTATATTTTATTCATTAATGTTGATTATTCCGTGCATGGAAGTGACGATTCACATTTGCATTATAAAAAGAATATATTATTTTCTAGAATTAATATCTACAGTCTACATTATGTGCTGCTTGCGATCCTCCCGGAGCATTGGCTCTGTCCCTAATTATAAATCTACCAGCTTTGAGCACTAACTACATTAGGTATTCTGTACTTACATACTTATTACTAGTATTTATTCTGTACTTACTTATACTTTTACTAATAAAATCTCCTTATGGTACTACGAGTATTATTAAACACTAAAGATACCTTATAAATTATGTCTTTACGCTAAAATTAAAAACGCGCTATCTTATACACTTTAGGTAGGTATGTATCCCATACATACTTATTCATATACATATCAAAATTTTACACTAGCGGCCTAGACCAAACTATATTCATGATTGACATTTTTACAGCCAGTACTTACCTAATTATACGAGTATATCGACACTTGGGTACGAAAATATGTACAAGTACTAAAATGACATTGCATTTTTGTAGCAAACCTTTGCCAGCAACGTGGTACTGGTTATATTTACAAAAGGTATATAAATAAGATAGAATATAGTAAATGAAAATATAACAGATATTTATAGAGACTTCTACTGTCATCATCCAAATGAAGAGGAGAAATTATAAGGGGCGTTTGGCATTTTAGCAAAATAAGAGAATGGCGAACATTAGGTGCCGAAATGCCATAAAAAATTGATGAATCCAATGATCCTGTAGCCACCGTAGCGGTCGCCATTTAGCTTACAAGCACTTGAAAGTTCTTTTTTCCGCCAAACGCACCCATTGATTATGTTATACGAGTATATCTACTTATGTACGAAAATATGTACAACTACTAAAATGACATTGCATTTTATAGCAAACCATGACCAGCAACGTGGTACTGGTTATATTTACAAAAGGTATATAAAAAGAATATAATATATGTACACGAAAATAGAACAGATATTTATGAGACTTCTACTGTCATCATCCAAATGAAGAGAAATTATAAGGGGCGTTTGGCGTTTTAGCAAAATAAGAGAATGGCGAACATTAGGTGCCGAAATGCCATAAAAAATTGATGGATCCAATGATCCTGTGGCCACCGTAGCGGTCGCCATTTAGCTTACAAGCGCTTGAAAGTTCTTTTTCCGCCAAACGCACCCATTGATTATGTTATACGAGTATATCTACTTATGTACGAAAATATGTACAAATTCTAAAATGACATTGCATTTTATAGCAAACCATGACCAGCAACGTGGTACTGGTTATATTTACAAAAAGTACATATTAAATAGGATAGAATATAGTACATGAAAATAGAACAGATATTTGTAGAGACTTCTACTGTCATCATCCAAATGAAGAGAAATTATAAGGGGCGTTTGGCGTTTTAGCAAAATAAGAGAATGGCGAACATTAGGTGCCGAAATGCCATAAAAAATTGATGAATCCAATGATCCTGTAGCCACCGTAGCGGTCGCCATTTAGCTTACAAGCACTTGAAAGTTCTTTTTTCCGCCAAACGCACCCATTGATTATGTTATACGAGTATATCTACTTATGTACGAAAATATGTACAACTACTAAAATGACATTGCATTTTATAGCAAACCATGACCAGCAACGTGGTACTGGTTATATTTACAAAAGGTATATAAAAAGAATATAATATATGTACACGAAAATAGAACAGATATTTATGAGACTTCTACTGTCATCATCCAAATGAAGAGAAATTATAAGGGGCGTTTGGCGTTTTAGCAAAATAAGAGAATGGCGAACATTAGGTGCCGAAATGCCATAAAAAATTGATGGATCCAATGATCCTGTGGCCACCGTAGCGGTCGCCATTTAGCTTACAAGCGCTTGAAAGTTCTTTTTCCGCCAAACGCACCCATTGATTATGTTATACGAGTATATCTACTTATGTACGAAAATATGTACAACTACTAAAATGACATTGCATTTTATAGCAAACCATGACCAGCAACGTGATACTGGTTATATTTACAAAAGGTATATAAATAGATTAGAATATAGGTACACGAAAATAGAACAGATATCATAGATACTTCTACTGTCATCATCCAAATGGGGAAGTTATTAAGGGCTTTTGGCGGAAAAAGCGCTAATAAGTAAAATAAGAAAAAAATAATGGAAATGAAAATGAAATTTATTCGTCATTATCATAGGTACAAAGTTGTTAGGGGTTAGTAGGTTCCACTATGATCTGCCGTATAGGCATACGAATTCTTAACAAATTTGTATAAAAATCTAAATCAATTGGTATTACAAAGTTGTCTATGTCAATGTCAATCTTTCTAATTATCAAATACAAACAAAATAATAGCCAATGTCATAAATTATAAAATTACAAATTAATGTCAAAACTTAACCGAAAGAATCATTACTGAATTAATCAATAAACATTAATGAATCCAATGATCCTGAAGCCACCGTAGCGGTCGCCATTTAGCTTACAAGCGCTTCCAAACGCTTTTTTTCCGCCAAACGCACCCATTGATTAATTACAAATCTAAGAGATCCTGTCACAGAATCTGAACAGCTTACTGACCACCTCAATAAATTTTACAAAATCCCTTAATAACTATTTAAACTTACCTGCTACGAATAGACATAGACAACAACATTAATGGATATTGGTAAAAATTGGTGAAGTCATTCGCTAACGGTGATGGTGAGTTGCTTGCTCCGGTTGTTCTCGAAGCGGTCCATGGTCTTGATGTCCAGGATCATGGAGATGGACACCACCAGGCCAGCAATGAGCATGGAGCTCACGAAGAGACCAGACCTGAAAATGAAGGCACTTTTAAAACCAATTCAAGTACTTACAGCAATTTAGACTTTTTTTACGAATCTGATTCCAAGATTGACGCTAGAGGAAAATTTTGGAAAAATTCAAATAAGTTTGTTGTGCATAGTGTTGTCTCTTTTCGAGCAGCCAAGGTTGATTATAGGACATTTGCAGGAAGAATAATGCCGATGATTGGGTGTTTTAAAAGACAGCAAACCTAAACTAAGTTTCTTGAAATGAAATGAGACCGTAGGCTATTCCGTCGACCGCACAGGCCATAAACATACCAATATTCATAAAAAATATTGACAAAAAAATATTACATGGTCTCTTGCTGCCTGCCACACGCCCACTCACACAAAGCCTTTTTGATTTTTTGCAGCATTTTTCCGAAGAAGGTCGGCTCCTCCGGGAACTGCTTCTTTACTGGTAGAGTTTTCATGTAACGGTGGTTGTAGTCGTCACACCTGAAGTCAATACTGAATAGTAAACAGACGCGGAACTCTGCTAGAACAGTTTAAGGTCGAAAACCAAGCCATAAATCCTTTTAAAATAAAACGAGGTCAAATGCCGAACCAATCACTTAAATTACTGATGGTAAAATTACGGGACAATCTAATCCGATATAGATTCTTGGTTATTATTGATAGACTCAAACTGAAAACAAAGTAATTTCATCACCGGATTAATGCTTTAATTATGATGTTATTGGTTCGACCTTTTAGATTCTGTCTCTTACGAGCTTTGTCTCATCCATCACACACGAACACTGAAATGTGATAATGATAATAAATGATTACAAGTTCTTTGTTACAAGCAAATCTTCCTGAACCAAGGCCGCGGATTTAAAAATAGACAACACTTTAAACTCGAATGTGCTCAAAAATATCTCCCGATCTTTTGTTTATCAAGGGCCAACATCTACCAGAACTACCTACCAACTTCTGGACTAAGACTCACCAAATAGGAACGGTTGTGAATCCGATGCAGTTAAAAGCATCCGAAAACTTTTCAGTGTTGTCCATAAACGGTTGCATCTGTAAACGAAATATTTTCATTGTCATTTGATAGATGATTATTTAATTACTAGCGGCCGCCCGCGACTTCGTACGCGCGGATCCCGTTTTACCCCCTTCATCTATCTTACGCGTTTTAGATTTTTTCATACAAATGTTTTTTCCCGCTAACTCCCGTTCCCGTGGGAATTTTGCAATATCCTGTTGTAACTAAACATTAAATTTACTAAGGTACCTGCATGCCAAATTTCAAGCGTCTTACTTAAGCGGTTTAGATTTTTCATTCAAAAGGATTTTCCCGCTAATTCCCGTTCCCGTGGGAATTTGGGGAATTCCTTTCTTAGTGCACCTCTACCTACGTTTAGCCATTTAGGCTGTGCGTTGATATGTCAGTCAGTCAGTTTCTCCTTTTATATATTTAGATTCGGAGATCTAGTGGTCAGGGGTTTCCTCTTAAGGTTATGTTAGGAAGTTTAATTACAGAACTTGGTCATAATGTATGCAATCTCATAAGTGTGTATGCTTATGATCACGTGGTGATCAAGAAGACGTGACCAGTGTGACATGATAAATAATTGTCACTGATTCACTCGTAGAACAATATGATTTGTTGCGAATACCCCTGCCAGTAGCATTAATCTTTATGTCTTCTTTCTAGACCGCTTTAGACCCACATGAATCATGGTGAAAAAGAACAAATTCCGTGCGGTCAGAACGCATATTACTACTAGTTTTCAAACACTGTGTTAGAGAATATTATGCTTTACTAGCGGCCGCCCGCGACTTCATACGCGTGGATCCCGTTTTACCCCCTTCATCTATCTTACGCGGTTTAGATTTTTTCTCACAAATATTTTTTCCCGCTAACTTCCGTTCCCGTGGGAATTTTGCAATATCCTGTTGTAACTAAGCTTTAAGTTTACTAAGATACCTGCATGCCAAATTTCAACCGTCTAACTTAAGCGGTTTAGATTTTTCATACAAAAGGATTTTCGCGCTAATTCCCGTTCCCGTGGGAATTCCTAAGTATACTATAACCTGCCCAGGAGTATGAAGAATAATTGTACCAAGTTTCGTTAAAATCCGTAAAGTAGTTTTTGTTTCTATAAGGAACATACAGACAGAAAGACAGACAGACAGACAAAAATTTTACTGATTGCATTTTTGGCATCAGTATCGATCACTAATCACCCCCTGATAGTTATTTTGAAAATATATTTCATGTACAGAATTGACCTCTCTACAGATCCCAACTATCCCAACTATAATATTATAAATGCGAAAGTAACTCTGTCTGTCTGTCTGTCTGTGACGCTTTCCCGCTTAAACCTCGCAACCGATTTTGATGAAATTTGGCATAGAGATAGTTTGAGTCCCGGGAAAGAACATAGGATAGTTTTTATCCCGGTTTTTGAAACAGGGACGCGCGCGATAAAGTTTTTCTGTGACAGACAAAATTCCACGCGGGCGAAGCCGCGGGCGGAAAGCTAGTTTATTATAAGTATAGATAATGAGAGGTACGAAAGATCAATTTACCAAAACATCAGGGAAGAGCAACGTAGCCTCCTCCGAGGAGTACTCCAGTGGGAGCGAGCACTCGTACGAATGGCCCAACACGGCTGACGGCGCGTCGGGCGGCGAGGGAGCCTTGAGGTTGAGGCCAGTGGGCTCCACCCCGAACTTGACCTCCACGCCCACCGCCTGCCACCAGCCCGCGCTCTGCTTGAAGCTGAACTCGAGGGTGATCTGGAAAGGGATAGAGAATGCGTTAATATCGTCGACACAATGAGACACAAGTTTACTGCG
Organism: Ostrinia nubilalis; assembly: GCF_963855985.1. Taxonomy (NCBI): domain Eukaryota; kingdom Metazoa; phylum Arthropoda; class Insecta; order Lepidoptera; family Crambidae; genus Ostrinia; species Ostrinia nubilalis. The sequence goes on along the minus strand of NC_087111.1, from coordinate 321,478 downwards.
AAGATAAGATACTGATGATTAAGCCGAAGGTCATCTGCAATCCTCAACCACAAAGAAACTGGCTATCTTGTATCATAAGCGAGCATCATCTGGAATCCTCAACCACAAAGGAACTTGCTATCTTGCCTCTAACTGACGGAACACAACTGTTATGGCGTCAATTAGTAAAGATGATGTGGCCACCCTTTGTCCAGCAGTGGACGTCATTTGGCTGAAACGAATGAACGAACGAAGTAAAGATGATGTTAGCTAGCCAAGCGGACTTAATTATTTTAAGTCCGCTTATTGCCCTAGCTTCTTCTTTTTCAGCCAGACTCTGATTCTAACCTGCTGATGCTTCATGAATTACCATCAGGTGCTTTATGGATTCCATTAGACTGACATGTGATGTGTTCAAATAATCCAATAATTTTTATTGTCATGAGACTCAAGTCAAGAAATCCATTTTTCGGACCAAACAGACGTCTGTTTCTAAACTGCTGAACCAAACGCACCTTATCCCTGGAGTCTCCGTCAGCGAAGCGGACCACGAGGATTGACTTCACCATGGGCTCTCCGACAGACGTGTCCAGGACTGTCACGGAACTGTTAGCTCAGCGGATCTCGAACCCAGATCAAGAAATCCATTTATATGACCACCCAGGCATCCAGTTCTAAACTGATGAAGTTATCTCAACGCACCTTATCCCTGGAGTCTCCGTCAGCGAAACGGACCACGAGGATGGTGTACAGTCGGGTGGGCTTCACGGTGGGCTCCCCGACTGGCGTGTCCAGGACTGTCACGGAGCCGTTGGCCCAGCGGATCTCGGGCCAGCCGGTCGAGTAGAGAAGAGCGCTGCGACCGGGAGGACCTGGAATTGTAGTGGTTTTCTGTTAGTATGGTAGCACTTGAAGGCTAATTTTAAACCATTGTAAAATTGTAATTTGTATCATAAAGATCCAGACTAAGTAGGTAAATAATAGTCCTTAGTTCGCTTCAGACAGCTTTATACTGCCTTCCGGTAAGTCATGCATGTAGTTTAAAGTCTCTACTACTCGTATACGGTGTACGGATCTGAGACGTGGTCGCTTACTATGGGCCTCATAAGAAGGCTCAAGGTCACCCAAAGAGCGATGGAGCGTGCTATGCTCGGAGTTTCCCTGCGTGATCGAATCAGAAATGAGCAGATCCGTAGGAGAACCAGAGTGACTGACATAGCCCGCAGAATCGCTAAAATCAAGTGGCAGTGGGCGGGGCACATAGCTCGAAGAGCTGATGGCCGCTGGGGCAGGAAATACTAGAAATCATTTTACTGATTTCTAATGCAGTACCGTTACTGGACGAAAATATGACCTTTTCCCTTTTATTTATTTTAAACATGTGTCCTCTAAACTGTCAGTAGATATTGTTTTAGCGTTGTTTCGTTGCGTTTAGGTGGTCGTAATTTAGGCGGTCTTATGATTGCGTAGTCTAAATTGAGCCGTCTCTTTTGTGTAGGTACCTATTTCTATCTTTTCTTGATTAGTGTTTTTCTGAATTTAAATTTAAACAAGTCGTTGCCAAAATTTGAGTTTGAATTTTTCGTGAACCTACTGTGTGGGTATGGCGGTTACCACTCCGCGACGGAGCGCGGGGCGACAGATTTAATCATTGTATGCAAGTACCTCAGTTTGTATAGAAAACACGCGCGGCACTTCACACTGACAACGCGTCCGCGCGCGTGATTTTTTATATGAAAATCACGCGCGCAGTGTGATAACCGCCTAAAACAAGTCCACGTATTTACTGACCAGTGGCGTTATACAGCGCGAATCGCTGGAGCACCTTGGGCGGCTTCTCGTCGTCAGCGGGCGGCTCGGCGCTCGCGTCGGCCTCACGGCGCGCGCGTGCCCATGACCCCGGCTCCGAGTACTCCAGGGAAGGACCCTGGGAGACCGAGTTGCCTGGAACGATAACAATGCGATAATTAGTAACGGGTGTTTTTTAGAGGTATACAACTTTAAATTGGTTACACTGTTCCTAGTGATATTTAATTTGATAGTTGGTGGTACATTTGTGCACAGTATATTTTGCCATTTCATAATTAAATACAATTACTTCAGAACAACGTTTGCAAATTGTGCAAAAATGTATTTTAAAAATCATGGTTCAGTTTTCTATACAAACGTCCATATTACGGTCGACGTAATTTTCGTAACTTTTCATTCCTCAGATGAATGATATTAATGTGGCAGAGCTATGGTTTCAACAAGATGGTGTTACAATCCAACCAGCACGCGACACATTCAATTTATTGCGGGAAACATTCGATGAGCGCATAATTTCACTCGATGGATCTTTGAATTTGCCTCCACAATCGGGTGATCTCACACATTAGTAGGGAATTTAGTGCAATGATTTGTATGGAGACCCCTCCACTTTGGTATAGAAGGCTCATTTTTGCAACAGTGGTTCTTTGGGTGCTCCTGAGTGGATTTCCGTCGGTAGACATCGGGAGCCCCCCCTGTGGTAGCAGGGGGAGGAGGGGCAAGTTTCCTTCCGCCGCGCTTCACTTTAAGGCCCATATCTTCAAAACTATGGGTATTAGGGCAAGTGTGGTATCATTTTCAGATAATTAAAGTATGGCGAATTCATTTCTAGAACAAACTTTTTGCCTTTTCATACAAAAAAACAGAAATATTAAACAAAATTCACAAAAACCAAAAAGTACTTTTTTAAATTAACGTCGTTTACTTTTAAACCACTGGAGATAATCTAATAAAAAAAATATGACCTGAAAGCTACATTTATCAGGATTATAAAAATATACCATTGTATGGTACTTTTTTCGCAAAAAGTAGGTGAAAAAAATTTTTTCTTCAGGACACAGCGGGCGAATTTTTATTGCGCATCGGAAAAAAATACACTCGGCATCAAATAAATCGCACTTCCCGCGACAAGCACTTATCAAACGTATGCATCCCCACTTCCCACCAACATTGGTACCATTTGAAAGCCTAGTTCTAAACTTCATTTCATTAAAGGAAAGGTTTTTACCCCAAAAATGTGTCTTTACAAGGATCCAGAGTCGCTTCTTCAAAAAATAGGTAGTTACGCTATAGCCATTTTTTATGACTATAAAACTGTTAAGTTAGGATTAATCGCTATCCATCTGTTAAAGAGGACACGTGAGATCTTTATTTGGTTTTATAACCATAAAAATTGGTCTAATTGATCCCAGAGGTGAGCCCAAAGTGAGGTCTATTTTCAAGTCACATTTATGGTATATGTTAATCATTTATTTAGAAATGAAATGTATTTTTCTTTAAGGATATTTATTGGGCTTTCAAATAACACCAATATTGTTGGGGTAAAATAATTGTGTCAGAAGAAAATCTTTAAAGTTCGCGTCGCGGAAGGTGCGGTTTATTTGATGTTGAGTGTATTTATTTTATCCATGAATTCATACTATTTGGTTCATAAGCAAGCAAGGATTATTATTTTAGAATTTATTTAGAGTTGCTGGCACATCAATCTACCATGATTTGTATTTTTTCGTCAATTGATTTTGAACTCTATGTGTGAGACATAAGGTTGAAAATAGCTTAAATACATTTTAATATTGAAAATATCATAAGAAGAAAGCACTAATTAAAGAACTTTAATTTGTCTAAACGTCTTAATGATTATTATTATTATTTTTAATAACACTTTTATTTCTACATACTATTGTACCGGTGATTTAACGGAAAGGTAAATGTGAGGAAAATGAGGTTTCACAATCATAGTACGGGAAATATTTTTAGAACAAAGGTTACGGCTGTGACCGTTTTAGTTGTTTTTTTTTTCAGACAGCACCAGCTTCTGCACTACTTCTTGCATCTCACCATTTCCAGGCAAGCCTCGGCAGCTACGGGCAAACCGGTCCATGTAGGCTCCATTTTGCTATCGACTCTGGTCCACCCCCAACCAGTCGGGTAAAGGGAAGACTGAGTCGGTTGCTTTCACCTGATCCTATACGCGAATCCCTTGATATACTGCCAGTAGCCAATGCTGATACAAAGCTGCTGCTGCTGTCTGGGTTATCTTATGTAGGGCCTAAGCTAAGCTAAGCTAGGTCTAAGCGTAGTCCACGGCGACCCATTAGGATCTTTATGCTCCCATTTTTTATTCCCTATCATCCAAAAAATCCTATCCATTAGGTGTGTGGTGTACATCACTAGCTTCATGCAACCTACACACATCACTACGCCGCGAACTGGTCCAGGCGACAGCGGGTGGAGACGCGGCGCGCGCAGGGCGCGGCAACAAAACCCGCTCCCAGTCTGCAGCGCGCAGCTCCAGTGCGCATCGGATCGGCTTCTGCGCACGACCTGTGTTAGGCTCCGCGACGCTCCCGCGCTTTGCTATTTCGCTTTGTAATACTATACTTGCTAGCACAATATAGCTTTATTATCTTCAACCGTCTTTAACTTGCGACGACGTCCCAATAGATAGGAATAGGACCTTTATACCTATAGTGGTGACCCCCAGACCGAACACGGTTTAAAAATTATTTTTACGCGTCGTTTCGCCGTAACTCGTTACTTCGACCGTTATAACATGGACGCGGCTACGAATAGCGGACCGTCGAGTCACCGTGAAGCGGACGCGGACGTTGAACAAGAATTTAAGGACGCGACGAGTGAAGATACTTGTGCAGTGGGCCGTGTTGCTTTACGTCTACCTCCATTTTGGGCGGAAGATCCTGAAATATGGTTCGCCCAGGTAGAAGCTCAGTTTGCGTGCACGTCGACGAAGAATGATAGTACGAAATTTTTTCAAGTCATCCGTGAGTTAGATCAGCGTACCGCGCGTGAAGTCAGAGACGTTATTACGAATCCCCCAGCAACCGGCAAGTACGAAAAATTAAAACACGAATTAATTAATCGCCTTTCTGTTTCTCATGAACATCGGATGCATCAACTTCTTACTCACGAGGAATTAGGAGACCGTAAGCCGTCGCAGTTTTTACGCCACCTCAGAGCGTTAGCCGGTGATGGAGTTAACGACGATTTTTTGCGTAGTTTGTGGTCAGGACGACTTCCTACCCACATACAAATAATTATTGCGTCTCAAAAAGCCACCAGTCTAGATGAGGTTGCTATTCTCGCGGACCAAATATACGACGTCGTGCCTACCCCCGTAAATCAAGTCGCCAGTACTTCTGCGTCGTCTATCGAAGGAATGTTCCAACGATTGGAGCAAACAATTTCTTCACGAATTCAAGATGAATTGAACCGACAAATATCGCAATTGAACATAGGTCAAAATCGCGGTCGTAATACATACCGGGGCCAAAATAATAATACTAGAAGTAGATCTAATTCTAGAAACAACAGGTCAGGACGGATACGAGACTCGGGTATGTGTTGGTATCATTATAAGTTCGCCGATAAAGCTGCTAAATGTATACCGCCGTGCAATTTTAAGAAGGAAAACTGTCGAGACGGTCAGTAGAGGCGGCAGCCGACTGTCATACAACTACCCGTCGCCTTTTTATTACCGATAAAAGCAGCAAAGTACAATTTCTTATCGACACAGGCTCCGATCTATGCGTTTTACCTCGCCGATTTTTACGTGAATTTAAAACTCCCACTGATTACAGCCTTACAGCAGCCAACGGTTCCAGAATCCGCACCTACGGAATAATGAAAATGCACCTCAACCTGGGGTTGCGGCGCGACTTCACTTGGAACTTCGTGCTCGCAGATGTGGACAAGCCCATAATAGGGGCAGACTTCATCGCACATTATGGTTTGCTAGTCGATTGCAAGAATGGTCGTTTATTAGACAACCTGACTACCTTGTCCACTGCTGTTTCGATGAAGCCGGGCCAGCTGCCCAGCATAAAGGCGATTTCCGGAAAGAGTGAGTACCACACTTTGTTAGCTCAATTCCCAACATTGACTAGGCCATCAGGTATGCCCTATGAAGTGAAGCATAAGACAGTTCACTACATCCGCACAACGCCTGGACCACCTGTATTCTGTAAGCCTCGACGTTTGGCACCAGACCGTCTGAAAATTGCCAAAGACCAATTCGAGGAGATGCTGCGCGATGGTACCGTCCGCCGTTCAGATTCCCCCTGGGCTTCTGCTTTACATTTAGTCCCGAAAAAAGGAGACAGCTGGAGGCCGTGTGGAGATTATCGGGCGCTAAATGCTCGAACCATACCAGATAGGTACCCCATAAGGCACATCGAGGATTACTCACATAGGTTGGCAGGATGTAAGATATTTTCTAAAATAGATTTAGTGAAAGCTTACCATCAAATACCAGTTTTCTCTGAAGATATCCCGAAAACGGCGATAACCACGCCCTTCGGAATGTTTGAATACCCGTTTATGTCGTTTGGATTGAGAAACGCGGCTCAAACATTCCAACGATTTATCGACGAAGTACTTCGAGGGTTAGATTACTGCTATCCGTATATTGATGATATCCTTATCTATTCTAGAAGTCCAGCCGAGCACCTGGAACACCTGGAGCAAGTTTTTCGACGCCTGGAGGAGCATGGCATTCTCATCAATGAAGCTAAGTGCAGTTTTGGCCAAGACGAGGTAACATTTCTCGGTTACTCTATTTCTGCAGATGGTACACGCCCTATAGAAGAGAGGGTAAAAGCCATACAGGAATTTTCACCTCCAAAAACAGTCGGAGGGTTGCTGCGTTTTTTGGGGATGGTCAATTTTTATAGGCGTTTCATTCCACATGCCGCAGAAGACCAGGCGCCTTTGCATAATATGCTAGCTGGTACTAAGAATAAGAGCTCAACCCCGTTGACCTGGACCCCAGAACAGCTGTCATCATTCGATAAATGTAAGGCAAGTCTTTCAAGATCAGCTCTTTTGTCACACCCACACCTCAATTCACAGCTCGCCCTTGTGACTGACGCGTCAAATACAGCCTTGGGCGCTGTGGTTCAACAACTTGTTGGAGGCAATTGGCAACCGCTGGCCTTCTTCTCCAAGAAATTAAATCGAGCTCAGCAGCAGTATAGTGCCTATGACCGGGAACTCTTGGCGATTTATGAAAGTGTGAAACACTTCCGATATTTGGTTGAAGGTAGACATTTTACTATTTATACCGACCACAAACCAATTACTTTCGCTTTCCAACAGAAAGATCGAAAATGTTCTCCAAGGCAATTCAATCATTTGGATTTTATTTCTCAGTTTACCACTGATATCCAACACATATCCGGTAAAGATAACATCACAGCTGATGCGCTCTCACGCATAGAAAGTATATCTGTGCCTCCTGACCTAGAAACTATTGCACAATCACAATTTGATAATGCAGAACTACAAGAAATGCTTCACCACAATTCTTCATCTTTGAAGTTAGAAAAGGTTCCAGTACCAGGTACGAATATTACTATTTACTGTGACACCTCTCTGTCGAAGCCTCGGCCTTTCATAACGAAGGAGTTGCGCCGCCAGATTTTTGATAGTGTTCACAACATGAGTCACCCTGGGGTAAGACCTACCACCAAGCTTATTACCGAACGGTACATTTGGCCCTCAGTACGAAGAGACTGTCGTGACTGGGTCAAGGCTTGCCAATCGTGCCAGAGATCTAAGGTACAAAGACATACCTCATCTCCGTTGATCAAATTTCCTTTGACTGCACACCGGTTCAGCCACGTTCATATTGACTTGATTGGCCCGCTTCCACCATCTTCTGACTTTAGATATTGTCTAACAGCTGTGGATAGATTTACTCGTTGGCCAGAAGTTAAACCACTCATGGACATCACGGCAGAAACTGTGGCCAGAGCCTTTTATGATACGTGGATTTCACGCTTTGGATGCCCTGAAACTGTGACAACTGACCAAGGTCGTCAATTTAATTCAAATTTGTTTAAATCTTTGACAGATCTTTGTGGAATTCGTCTGCGTCACACCACTGCTTATCATCCCGAGGCTAATGGTATGGTTGAGCGTTTTCACCGTACACTAAAAGCTGCAATTATGGCCCACAGCAGTACCCGATGGACTGATGTACTGCCGATCGTGCTGCTTGGCGTGCGCACAGCTTGGAAGCCTGACTTGAATTGCTCGGTTGCTGAAATGGTGTACGGTGAGCCACTACGGATTCCTGGTGAGTTCTTTCAATGTAATAACTCCCAGATACCTCAACCATCAGACTTTGTGTCGCAGCTCCGTAATTTTATGTCACAGATAAAGCCTATCCCAGCATCTAGACATTGCCAAAAAACTGTTTTTGTGCATGAAGATTTAAAAACCGCAAATTACATTTATTTAAGAAAAGATGCTTTACGCGGTTCTTTAGAAGCCCCATACACTGGACCACATAAAGTGCTCAAACGCACAGATAAAACTTTAACTGTAGAATTGAATAGAGGACCAGTTACTGTTTCAATAGATAGAACTAAACCAGCATTCATTCTGACAGATTCAGACGATTTTAAATCGCCGCAGCCGCTGACTTGTTCTAATCAAGATTCCAAACAACTGGTTAGAACTACTCGCTCTGGGCGACAGGTTAAATTTCCAAATTATTTTTCCCCAGGACAATAATTCTGCCAAGGGGGTGATGTGGTGTACATCACTAGCTTCATGCAACCTACACACATCACTACGCCGCGAACTGGTCCAGGCGACAGCGGGTGGAGACGCGGCGCGCGCAGGGCGCGGCAACAAAACCCGCTCCCAGTCTGCAGCGCGCAGCTCCAGTGCGCATCGGATCGGCTTCTGCGCACGACCTGTGTTAGGCTCCGCGACGCTCCCGCGCTTTGCTATTTCGCTTTGTAATACTATACTTGCTAGCACAATATAGCTTTATTATCTTCAACCGTCTTTAACTTGCGACGACGTCCCAATAGATAGGAATAGGACCTTTATACCTATAGGTGAATTAAGCGTCTAAGTGAAAGCCATCTAAGTCTTCTGATGCCGGATATGCTGACCCAAGCAGACCCATCCTTACAGTATTGATTCATGGACCCCACATGTATTCCACATACTCGAGAGCTGTCTTCTGTTGTTAGGCCCATTTTGTGGGACATGTGGTTCGTTCCATAATGCCCAGTTTGCGTCCAGTTTACGTAACAGTAATTGCTTGGGCTTACCTTTTATTTCCGCTTAATGAGTTTTCCATGACCCTGTGTTTCCCTTTAGGGATGATTTGGAGAGGCTTATCTTTTATCGTTGGAGCTTTCCCATTCAGCACTGTGCTTCTTGGATATGGCCATATTATGGCCATGAGGTATGCTGTTAGATAAAGGTAAGTATCAGTTCTGACCCAATAGGTATCGCCTCTGACCCTAGTTTCGCTAGACTGTATGACTGCATTTGATCCGTGTATGTCCAGGTATCCCACACTTTTTCGCTTTCGTTCGTTTGTTCATCTTTAAGATTGCATCTAGAATAATTCTAGACTCAACCTTCACTGAGGCGATGGCTTTTTGTTTAAGTGCTGCCTGGCTGTGGATCAGGATGTAAATATTGCGTTTTTTACACCCCTGTTCTTTAGTGCACACATAATTATAGCGTAGAATTCAGCTTGAAACACTGTAGCAAACCTCCTTAAGCGTTCACTATGTTCGAAGTGTTTACAGTAGACGCCCGTTCCCGTTCCCAAGGCCATCTTTGCAGTGGCGGCGTAAGTCCTAAGGCACCCCCTGGTAACCCCCACGATTTTGGGGCTACCTACCGATTCCAAGATTGAAAGACAATGACATAGACCGCAGACTTGCTATGCAGATGCGCCAGTGAGTACTAATCTGTGCGACATGTGTCACCCCCTGATGCTTGGCATCCGGGGCGGACCGCCAACACCGCCCCCCTCCTCTTTTCTAGTCGTCCCTTGTTCAAGATCTATCCACTTATTAGATCAATCCAAGGGGTTTGCGTATAGGATTAGTTGCAAGCAACCGACTCAGTCTTCCCTTTGCCCGACTGGTTGGGGGTGGACCAGAGTCGATAGCAACATGGAGCCTACATGGACCGGTTTGCCCGTAGCTGCCGAGGCTTGCCTGGAAATGGTGAGATGTAAGTGCAAGAAGTAGTGCAGAAGCTGGTGCTGTCTGAAAAAAACAACTAAAACAAAAAATATCTCCCGTACTATGATTGTGAATCCTCATTTTCCTCACACTTACCTTTCCGTTAAATCCTGGTACAATAGTATGTAGAAATAAGTGTTAATTAAAATTATAATACTCACAAATTAAAGTTAAATAAAGAACTATAATTATTTAATTGCTTTCTTCTTATGATATTTTCAATATTAAAATGTATTTAAGCTATTTTCAACCTTATGTCTTACACATAGAGTTCAAAATCAATTGACGAAAAAATACAAATCATGGTAGATTGATGTGCCAGCAACTCTAAATAAATTCTAAAATAATAATCCTTGCTTGCTTATGAACCAAATAGTATGAATTCATGGATAAAATAAATATTTTTTTCCGATGCGCAATAAAAATTCGCCCGCTGTGTCCTGAAGAAAAAATTTTTTTCACCTACTTTTTGCGAAAAAAGTACCATACAATGGTATATTTTTATAATCCTGATAAATGTAGCTTTCAGGTCATATTTTTTTTATTAGATTATCTCCAGTGGTTTAAAAGTAAACGACGTTAATTTAAAAAAGTACTTTTTGGTTTTTGTGAATTTTGTTCAATATTTCTATTTTTTTGTATGAAAAGGCAAAAAGTTTGTTCTAGAAATGAATTCGCCATCCTTTAATTATCTGAAAATGATACCACACTTGCCCTAATACCCATAGTTTTGAAGATATGGGCCTTAAAGTGAAGCGCGGCGGAAGGAAACTTGCCCCCCCTCCCCCTGCTACCACAGGGGGGGCTCCCGATGTCTACCGACGGAAATCCACTCAGGAGCACCCAAAGAACCACTGTTGCAAAAATGAGCCTTCTATACCAAAGTGGAGGGGTTCTTGCACTAAATTCCCTACTACATATGGATTATTTTCTCTGGAGATTTATGTGAAGTCCACTAATGCGCAGATAAACTACGGAATTCAATGCCAACATTCGTCGCGTTATTGCCGATGTATGGCCCCAGTTGCTCGAAAAAGAAATTGAAAATTGGACATCTAGATTACGCTACATTTGAGCCAACCGTGGCGCCGTTTGGCCCGAAATCATTTTGAAGCATAAATGGTATAAGAACATCTTTAAACAAAACCAATACCATGTGAATCAGACATATTTTTACATATTTTATTTCATTTTAAAGTTCTATACCTCTAAAAAACACCCTATATAATATGTAAGTAGCTTGGTCAAGGAAGTGACCAAAATATATTCACAAGTGCCTTATTGTGCTACAACAGAGAAACTTATCTTCTGACAAACGTTGATTAAAGAAATTATAAAAAAAATATGCAGTGTAGATCGCAACCGCATACCGCAACCGCAGACAGCAACAGCAGAACGCAACCGTAGAAATAGCCTAAGACCGCAAGCTCAGACTGTAAACAGTGAGAAGAATATAACCGCAGACCGCAACCGCAGCTGAAAACCGAAGGCCGCAAGCACTGACTGCAACCACCGAAGACCGCAAGCACTGACTGCAACCACCGAAGACAGCAACCGGTGAGTGTAACTCCTTACCTAAAAGCTCTCATTTCATAGGATAGTCGATCCTCAAATCTTAAGTCACTGATTTGGTCACTGTTGGCAGTCAAGCTGCAAGAGATCCCAGATACCCAAGTGTACACAAGTGTACCCAAGTGTACCCAAGTGTACCCAAGTGTAACCAAGTGTACCCAAGTGTACCCAAGTGTACTCAAGTGTACCCAAGTGTACCCAAGTGTACCCAAGTGTACCCAAGTGTACCCAATTGTACCCAAGTGTACCCAAGTGTACCCAAGTGTACCCAAGTGTACCCAATTGTACCCAAGTAATAAAGACAAAAGGTAGAAAAGTGTATATTTACCTAAGATGCCCAAGACCCTGCCGCTGCCGTAGATGTCCTGCAGCCGCGCGAAGGTCTCCGTCATCTGCGCGTCGCGCTCCGACCACGGGCCCTGCAGCGTCAGCATCTGGAACGGGACACAGAGGTGACATTGAATATAGTGTTTCAGATGTCATATTTCATTGATCTATCTAATAGCTATCTAATTTAAAAGCGGTGGATACGTCTTCAATCACCACAACCGCAAACCGTATCTAAATATATCAGACCTTCAAACTACAGACCGCAAGTAAAGACCTCAATAGACTACAAGCTGCAGGTCACCACTGCCCACAACCGCAGATGGCGGACAGCAGACTGAAAACAGCAGCCATTTGTTTCTATAAATTGTATAGAACATGAGTTCTGAACAGTGACTGTACAAAACAGTTATCGAATAAGTATGTGGTTGTGGCTGACTTTTTTTTTATGTGACAGGAGGCAAACGAGCAGACTTTCTTAACGGATCCTTGATTATTGTTGTATCATCGCTGCTTTCGGGGACTGGTCAATCCAAGATATTCAAATTTATGTATGCGAGTCATTTCTACTAGTATCTTAATATGTAAGTCTAGATATTAGCACGTCACTACCTTGTTTAATATACCACGCAATCTTGTATAGCCATTCTTATAAGATACACCATACAAGAATGCATGGTAAATTCAGTGAACTGCTCCTGAATCGAATGTACCTACTACTACTATTTATTTATATTAACCGGCAGACAGTGGTGACTGAGTTTGTTGCGGCGCTTCTTCTCAGCACTTGCCAAATGTTGGTCTCGAAGCGCTGGTAGGGTAAAAAGATTATGAGACATGTAGAGGCTCCTTAAGAGCAAAATGACGATTTGTAAGAACTATACATATATTAGTCTAAACAAATAAAGAAATTTTGACTTTGACTTTGACATTACTTTATGATGAATGCATATGATGCGAATAATATCTTAGTGCTAAATACCTAAGTGTCCAATTTTAAGATTTTGTAATCTCGGCGACTGGACTCTACTTGTACTCATACGTATTGGCTACCGCCCGCCCTAACACCCCGCCCGCCCCGGTGCAGGGTGCAGCCATAAATCAATCACTTGATGCATGCGCAGCTGCGCCGCTTGACCGTTTCCGGTACACTCGGACACAAACTACAGGTAGATACTTTTCGACTTTGGCAAATGCGTTTCATTTTATAAGTTCAGAAGTAGTCGTGAAATAAAGTAAATCTATCAGTAAATATTGTAACTGACACTGTTGAATTATTTTTTATATTTAGTTTAAATTAAAAATATTGAACTTGATTGTGTAATTAAATTAGTTAAAGTCGGAGCAAAAATATTAAGTACGAACAGGTGCATAACTATGCAACCGGCGGGAGTCCATTATAAAAATAAAAGAATTCCCCTCTTATTGTAGAAGAGAAAATGCATAAATTGCCGATTATGCGCAGATATTATTAAAAACGCCAGTTAAGTTGTATTAATTTTCAAACTACGATGACCAGAT